>NC_058375.1:157030439-157330439 GCF_018350175.1 Felis catus
AGTCTCTTCCTGCCCTTTACCATAAAACTTTGAAAAATTACCCACTTGTATTTCCGCATCATCTCTTTACTCATTAAATTGGACTGTCCATCTTCTCCACTTACTATTAAAACTGAGCGAAATCCAATGTCCTTTTATAAGACCTCACCGTCCTTACCGTCTCTGCAAAATTCAGAACTGCTGACCATCTCTAGTGGTCAGGAACCGTCCTGGCTTCCGGCTCCCGTGACAGCACTTTCTCTTTCTCCTCCAACAGCTCTCTCCATCCTCCGCCTGGCCCATAACTGTTCCCCCAGGATTCCCTTATCCTCTCTGTACTGTCCTCCTTGGCAATCTCACCCACTCACATGGTATCCACAATCATCCCCATGGAGAAAACTGCTAAATATAGCTCTTCAGTCACAATCTCTCCTGAGCTACACATTTCCTTCAGTCAATAGGACACTTTCGAATGGAGGTCACAATGGAACTTCAAACTCAAACAGATGCCAAAACACTTGGCCTCCATCTTCACCCTAAAGGGACCCTGCAACCATCCTCCTGTGCATACAACCCCAAATGTTTTCTGCTGCCTTCCTTCTGTTCCATTCCCATCCACACTGGGTCATTTACAGGTGCTTTCAAGTCTAGCCCTTCAACAGCACTTACTCACATTCTTTTCTCCCTATACCTCTGCTACAGTTTTGGTTTGCATTCTCACGCCCTCATGCCTCAAAGCCTTTACAGCTCTGCCAGCCCATTTCTTCTCCTTCAGACTGTCCCCTATTCTACACCACTTCCAACCCAGCTTTTCCAGCAGCGGCTTCCCTGCTTCCATAGTATCCATCACTGGCCCCCCATAGCTTACAGCACCACGTTCCAAACCCAATGCTTATGATCTAAGGCTCTTCACATCCTGGGTTTACTCCAGCTTGAAGATCTCATCCTTTACTGGGTCTCCTCATTCAGGCTTTACTCTAGCCAGAAAGATGCCTGATCATACACCTTACCTAGGTCATTTGTGAAATTTCCAGTTCCTTCTCAAGACCCACTGAGGCAGAACTTCCGAGGGATCTTTGGGACAGGCTCAGTGCCAAAAAGGAAGGAACTTTCAGGAGTAGGTGTATAGGGTGGTGGGGGAGGAAAGAGGGCAAGAACTAAAGAAAGAGTCTAAAATCAACCTGTTTAATTATCTAAATTGTCACCCACAGTACTGATATCTGCTCCTGAAATCAAATTACAGTCCTGAAGTAAGAGAGAGAGAGAAGGAAAAAAAATGTTGAAATCCCCACTATCATCAGAGAACTTTACTGAGTTTTTTAGCCCCTCAGGGTAGCTCTCTCCCTTTAGTCACTAAACTTCCTCAAAAATCACCCATAACCTTTCTATAAACATAAATACAAAGACAAAGGGTGTGCTTTTCTTGTCCTTATCAAAAGACAATTCACTGATCACATCCACAGTGAAACAAAACCAGTTGAGAATCTGGGACTAAAGATCTTATGTCAATAGGTATTACTTTCCCAAGAAAAATAACTGAAGCAGAAACGCTAATACTTAACATGTCTACTGCATTTTATTTTAAGCATTAATTACAGTATCTATTAATCACTAAATACAGGGTTTTATAGTTCAGGATCAGGTAGTTTTCTATTTTTCACACCATACACAAAAAATATGTCTTTTAATCTACCTGTATTACAACACATGTTTGAAATTGTATTGGTTGAAATTTTTGGAGTATAAAATTGATTCATATTTATTATTGAAAATTTATGGAACTAAGAAAAGAAGGCCAAAGTGCAATTCCTTCCACTAAGTGACAATACAACATACTGGTTACCAACAAAAAGATTTCTGCATCAGACAGAGATGACCCAGGTTCCAACCTCACCGCTCAGTGGACGTCATTACTTATCCTAGGTCTTTGTCTCTTCACCTGTCAATCTGACTGGTAATACCTACCTCGTCTAGTTACTACAAGGACAAATGAGATAATATGAGTAAAATACTCATTAGTCCACTGCCCAAAACATATTATGCGCTCAAAAATGCTGGTTTGTATTGAATTCTACTCTAGAAAAAAACAAAAAGTGGGTATGTCCTCATATTCAGGAACTCTCTAAAAATGAATCACTGTGGACTACATCCAAATGCGTGGAGTTTAAAAACCTATTGTAGACTTACTTATTTCCTTAAAACTATGTGGCCTAATAGAACTACTTTTGGATATCTGAGATCATCATTATGAAGACTGATAATAAATGGATGAAGATGGCATCAGGCCACAATTTTTCTCTAAGGTCTCCATACAGGAAGAAAGATGTGGCACCCAGGTTACAATGTTATAATGAGATTTAAAGTATTAATGATATAATGTCTGAGATAAACTTCCTTATGAGACCTTTTCCATATTTATATTCTGAATTATACTCTTATAAATATATATGTCAAATCAGTGAGCACAGAATTAAAAATCTTGCAAGAGATATAGCTGTGCCCCAAATAGCACGGTATAGGGAAAGAACAGGCTACTAACTTACTATTCTAGGACCCTTTCTTACCACATACTACTGTGTGTCCTTGTCCTGCTAAACAAGGTCTCCTAACACTGGCCTGGGTTAAAGTTGACAAACACCACTGAGTAGAACATTTTCTCTGGCCCTCTGAAACTCTTCCGGCAACATACTGCACTCAGAGGTGATGTCTTTGAGATGCCAGCTTCTGACCACATCACTGCTGACAGCTTTATAGCTACTCAAGACCCTTTCCATACCACAACTATCTGAAATAGGAGTACCCCTCCTGAAAATGTGCACAGGTGACTAGATTTGCTCGAGTATCTGTGTCACCTTTTCACTAAGTCTTATGCATTTTCAGGTCTTTTTCACAAAGGAACGTTCCTCATGTAAGTTCTACAGAACAGAGACTTTGTCCAGCTTGTTCCTCCCTGGTATGCTAACTGGCACATTCCAGGTGTTCAACCAAGATCTGTGGAATGAATGAATGCATACAATCACTAAATACCTGAGTTTGTATTAGCAGGTCATGTGATTTTGTTTTAGAACATCTGACTGAATCACAGTCTATAAAGGTACTAAAAGGGGCACCTGCGTGGCTCAGTAAGTTAAGCCTCCAACTCTTGATTTCGGCTCAGGTCATGATGGCAGGGTTTGTGGGGTGGGGCTCTGCACTGACAGCATGGAGCCTGCTTGGAATTCTCTCTCTCCATCTCCTCTGTCCCTCCCCCGCTCATGCTTGCTCTTTCTAAATAAATAAACTTAAGGAAAAAAGGTACTAAAATTTAGCTTTTATTAAGTGCTTCTTTGTGTTTTTCATTTTACAAACATGTCTCCAATACCTACCAGAGCTGGGGAAACAGGTATTACAGAGTCTGAAAAAGTCTCATGGCAGCTAAACGATTTCCCGAGGCCTCACAGCAAGCTGACACGAACCCTTTCTCCAAATACATACGGGGTAAATCAAACAACTGTGCAACTGTGCAAAACAGTCCTGAGTAATTATTAGATTTACTCTTCTTTACTCTTTTTTAATCCAACACCCCAACCTAAAATGTACCTAGCACATTGTAAGCACCCAATAAATATTTGATATTCTTAAAAATCAAGTGCACATATTTTAATACTCAAAATAAATACTTGCTGCAAGGGAAGGAGGGAGTGACAACTCTAAGTGTCCATTTCTCACTCGAGGTCTGCATAATCATACAGGTATGTTCTACTTTTCCTTACAGGAAGACTAGAAATCCCTGTCAATCACCAGGTGATTTTTATCCTATACCTACTGTACTTTATCAGATGCTACCCTGGCCAGCTAACTGGGGCAAGGAGGGGGCAGCTCTGTCTCCCACCTGCTGAACATGACTGGTTAATATGCCTTGTACTCCTGACCCAGATACCATCAAGGGCACACCCTCAGAGGTAGCTCCTGTGGCTGTGGGCTCAGTAAGTGTCAGGGATGCCCCGTTCACCGGGGGCTGTCTGTCCCACCTCCCCCACACCTCCCCCTGACTTGGTGTGTGTCCTGCTTTATTTCCTGCTCTGATTTTTGCTGTCGCTGCTCATTGTTCTACCCTCCTACCAACCCCGGGGTTCTTGTCCTTCTTCTCTTCTCCTTTTCCTTCTTTTTGTCTCCTTTTCCTATGATTGAAAAAAGTGACTGTACAGTTATTTTCCAACAGGATCACAACATTTCCTATCTCACATCATGCTCTTTTTACAATGTGTCATTGACACTCATCCCATTGATGGGTACAGCCTATATTCCCTTGCCCTGAATCTGGGTAAGCCTGTAACCACAGAAGAAATGATGTTATGTGGCTTCCAAAGCTAGGACACAAAAAGCCACAGGATTTCTGCCTGGTCCACATGGGAAGTTCCCTCTTGGAACCCCAGTCACTATGCTCTAAAGAATGGGAGACCACATGGAGAGCCCATGTGTAGGTATCCAGACAGCTGAGGTCCTCAACAACAACCATCTTCAATTGCCTCCAGCCATGTGAGTGGGCTGGCTCAAAAAGCCACTGGCATTCAGGGCTGCACCTACGTGACAGAACCCAAGCAAGATCTGCCTAACTGAGCTCAGTCATGTCCCAGAACCATAAGAGACAAAAATAAAATCACTGTTGCTGAGTTAAGCCACTAATTTTGGGGTGATTCATTACGCAGTGATTGATAACCAACAGATAACAATCGATAGTAACCTAACACATCACAGTGTGCCCTAACATCTAACAGAGTGAAATTACCAATCCAAACACTAGTGGGGATGTTAACATGAAGTTAATCTTTGTTAACTTTATATTAATGAGTGTTATTTGGTGGCTACTTTTATGCTCCAAAGAAGGGTCCTATTACTTTATTCTTCAACTGCTACTGAAGAGAGAGCTATTCTAGAAAACTGAGTATTCCTGAAAACTAGTTTTTAGGAAGCTTCAATTTTGCTGTAATATTTATCAAACCCCCAGCTATATCTTTTAAGGCACTAAGCTTTATACAAAATTAAACATACACATTGTTCAGGTTATTGATAATTTAAGTTTTTTAACACCCATCTATATAGCAAACTCACATAATTCAAATTATCTAAAACCCTGTCAATTTCACTGAATTGACAATCCCAGGTTGATATAAACCTTCATAGTTTCTCCATGTCACAAGGATGTGGTAATACCCAGATGGCTTTTTTTTTTTAGTTTAATTTATTTGAGAGAGAGGGAGAGAGAGTGCAAGAGAGTTGGGGAGAGGCAGAGAGAGAGGGAGGGCAGCGGGGGGGGGGGGGGGGATGGGGAGGGAGAGAATCCCAAACAGGCTCCATGCTGCCAGCAAGGAGCCTGATGGGGGGGCTCAATCTCACAAACTGTGAGATCATGACCTGAGCCAAAATCAAGAGTCAGATGCTTAATCAACTGAGCCACCCAGGTACCCCAGAAAGGTTTTGTTTTTAATAACACAAACATACAAAAAAAAAAGTGTAAAAGGAAAGCCAAATTTCACTTCACACCAACACTATAAATTCAACTTGTCCCAAATTTGTTTTTGAGACAACTCAAGAGACAGAAGTCTCTATTGCTTCTGATTGCCCAGCCTACTTCAAGTAGAAAAATGTGGAAAGTGGAATGGCCCAAGGCAGGCCACACGGAGAAAAAGGGGAAAAAAAAAAAAAAAAAAAAAAAGCAAAGCACCTGAGTAATTCTTAGATGGGCTAATCAGTCTCTGAAAAGCCAATACTAGGCAGGACCATGAGTCAATTTTTCAAACAGTTTATCACGGTTAATTGAAAATTTTGCTGACTATTTCAAGGTTTATATTGCATCTACAACTGGGAGACTTACAAATCTTTACAGTGGAAAGGTTCAAGACCAAATGAAGGTCAACTGAAGTTAAAAGAAAAAAAATCAACCACATTAGCAGAGAAAGCAAACACCATGCTGGCCTTTGCACTGTCCTCCTAGAGGGAAGAGCATGCCGATTTAGTCTGACATTCACAGAGAACGAGGGTCCTGTTCAGACCAAGGAGGCCCCGTGACCAGGATAAAGCATCTTACCTCTCTGGGCCTCAGGTTCATCATTTGTTTAGAAAGAGAAAAAGCCTACAATTTATTGAGTGTTGACCTATTATGCTGCTTACTGCACTCCGCAAAGAACTTTGCTGGGCATTATCTTTTTTTAATACGTGTAGCTTTACTGAAATACAACTCACCCACCATACATTTTACCTGTTTAAAGTGTCCAAGTCGGTGGTTTTTAGTATATTCACAGGACTGTGCAACCATCACTGCAATCAATTTTAGAAGAAATTTTATGGCCCCCAAATGATACCCCATGCCCATTAGCGATTATTCCCCATTTACCCCTAGCCTCCAGCCCTAGGCAAATACTAATCTAACTTCTGTCTCAATGGTTTGCCTGTTCTAGATATTTCACAGAAATGAAATCATGGAACACACTGCCCTTTTTTCCATTCATTGACTGATGATATTTGGACTGTGTCTAGTTCGGCTCTTATAAAATAATGCTGCTATAAACATTCATGTAGAGGTTTTGGTGTTTTCTCTTCAGCATGTACCTAGGAGTGGAATTGCTGGGTCATGTGTTAACCTGAGGAACAGCCAGACTTCTTTACAAAGCAGCTACATTTGACATTCTCACTGGCAATGTAATGTGAGGGTTCCAATTTCTCCACATCCTCGCCGGCACTTGTCTGCCTTTCTGATTGTGGCTCACCTAGTACGTATGAAGCGATATCTTATTGTGGTTTTGATTTGCATTTTGCTCCTTTGCATTATTTTATCTAATCCTTATGACAACCATATGAGGTAAGGACCAATCCTTATCCCTATTTGGCACTGAAAAAACTAGACTGGAGAAGTTAAGCACCTGACTCAAGGCCAGAGTCATATGCGGACATTCCACCTCCCAGAGGCCTCCCACAATCCTAAGAATGTTGGACAGGGTGGCCCCTCCAGGCCCTTCCCGCTGTGATCATCTGGGATCATACATACATACTGTTTAAAAATCTTTTCTCTAGGTGAATTTTCTCTGGCCTCAATATCAGAAATATTTAGACTTTTGAGTAAGAGGTTTGTGTTTTAATCCTAACAAGGATAAAGCTACAACCCCATCACACTGGCTCAGGGTCAAATCTGAGGTCCACCTCAAGCAAAGGCACAGGACTGAATATTATGGTTGAACCATACAAAACTGCCCATATCCAACCTTCCTGGAACTCTGAACACAACAAATTCGTGCTTCATGTGCATTTTGTGAAACAAACCCTACTCCTGGCTTTCTTTTCTCTTTCCTCCTTATTTTCCCTTACCTCTTTGTCTCAACTATCAAGCAAATTTTATCTATTTATTGTTTGCATCTTTGTAAACCATCTCAAATCTTTTCTGAAATAAAGTGGAGTAGTAAAGAAATAAACACACCAGAATGTTTTCAAGTGGGCTTTAAAATAGCCTACAGCTACAGGTCCTTTCATTGGATTGTGTACTTGCCTAAGCAAACTACTCTCCAAGAAACAGAAAACACTGCCCTTCTCTGTATCTTAGCAGGAGGGAAAACCCTTTTATAATCCTCTAAATTAGGCAAGCTTTCCAAATAGTTTGGGGAAGAGAAAGGCAGGTACTCACTGCCCAGCAGGGGAAAAGGAAGAAAGCAGTGATTTGTTTATACCCTCATAAATACACACAAAGGTTATTTCTCCTAGAGAATCTTGAGATTTTTTTCTCCCATTTATTTATTTATGTATAAAACGTCTTGATCCTTTTTGATGACCGAATGCCGCTACTGAAGGCCACAGCTAACTATTAGAATTTGACAGCTGCCTGGGAAAAAGCACTCAACATTCCAGTAAACTTTCTTCTCTTTTTAAAGTACTCATTTAGATCCTACAGTGTGCACCCATGCTTTAACACAGCTCATTTTTAGGAGTTTACCTTACCCTATGAAGATAGCTGCACTAGTAGGGACAGACACACTGACTCAAAAACTATAAACCACAAAAGTTCGTAAGTTCAGTACTAGTTAAATAAACCATGGTGTGTATATAGAAACAATTACTATGTAGCCATTAGAAATCATATAGAACCACATCAGCTGACATGGGAAAAGGTTTAAAGCTTCTATTGAAGAAAAGCAAGCTATCCAACAGTTGGAACAGTGTGAGGCCATATGTAAAACGGTACACGTCTGTCTGAACATATGTATATGTATTCACAAAGAGACAGCTATAGGGGTGCCTGGGTGGCTCTAGTCAATTAAGTGTCTGACTTTGGCTCAGGTCATGATCTCACAGTTCGTGGGTTCGAACCCCGTGTCAGGCTCTGTGCTGACAGCTCCGAGCCTGGAGCCTGCTTCAGATTCTGTGTCTGCCTCTCTCTCTGCCCCTCCCCTGCTCACAGTCTGTCTCTTTCTGTCTCTCAAAAATAATACACAAATGTTAAAAAAAATTTTCAAAAAGGGGGTAGGTGGTAGCTAGTAGGATATGGAATAACGTGCCAACGGTAGTTATCTCTGGATAAGGGTATTTAGGGAGTTTTTATATATCTGGCCCTCTCCAGGATCATTTTTCCTTCATAATAAGCAGTATTAATGTCACCAAACAATAAATCTATTTTTCTCAGAAGACTAAAAAAGAATCCCACAATGTGCAAAGCACTGTCCTAGGCATTAAAAAGGAATATGAAATGAGACTCAAATAGCTGATAATCCTGCTGGGCAGGCCAGACACTGGGAAAGAAACAACTAAGTTGCAAGTAGTAGAAGACAGGAGTTTCAATGTGTGCTCCGTGTGTACTCGCCATAAAAATTAAGGAAAGAAAAGCAACGTGAACTGTGAAGGTGTGAGCCCAAAAGAGAGAGGGGTTTCCTGTACATCTGGGTGGGATCTGTGAAGGTGAAGAATGAAATAGAAGGAAGTAATGTTTCCAGAAATCCAGAGAACAAGCACAGCTGTGAAAATCTATATCCTGTTTTTTCAGGGCCAGTCAGGAGAGCTCCAAAGTCGTTGAGCTGAAGCTCAGCATTCTGGCTGAAGAGTGGAGGAGGGTTGTGGAGGGGAAACCATGACATTCTGGAAGACAATTTGGTAGAATCTACCCAAATTTCATACACATGCACCCTTTGATCCTGCATTCCTACTTTGAGTATTTATCCCATGGAAAAACTTAAACACATGCAAAATGACATGTACCCAAGAATAATCAATGCAGAAATGTTTGTGATTTCAAGAGTCTGGAAACACCAAGATGTCTAACAACAGGAAACTGATTAATAAATTATGCCTTACAATAGAATATTAGGTAGCAATAAACAATGAGGAAGTTGCCCCCTTCTCTCTGCCATACTCCTGCTTTGCTCTGTCTGTCTTTCAAAAATGAGTAAACATTTAAAAATTAAAAAAAAAAAAAAAAGTGGGGGGGAGCGCCTGGGTGGCTCAGTCGATTAAGCGTTCAACTTTGGCTCAGGTCACATTCTCACAGTTCCTGGGTTCGAGCCCCACATCGGGCTCTGTGCTGACAGCTCAGAGCCTGGAGCCCGCTTCAGATTCTGTGTCCCCCCCACCCCCACCACACCCCTGCTTGTGCTCTGTCTCTGTCTTTCGAAAATGAATAAACCTTAAAAAAAAAAAATGAGGAAGTTGCATACAGATGTGGAAATATATTCAGTGAAAAAAGGTAAGACAAAGAACGGTATAATATGTTACCTTTTGGGCCCATAATGAGTAAAAACGAAGACTCTATATTCATATTGGCCAGATAAACAACATGTAAAAAGCAATTTCAAAAAAAGGCAATCCTTGCCGTGTTAGACAAGTTGAACTTTCAAAGTGCTTCTTCATTATAACCTCTAGTTACGGGGCAAGAAATTTATGATCTTGAGAATGGAAGAGAACTCAGCTCACCCTACTCATTCTGACCAATTTCACAGTGTCCCCATGCTCTCCTCTGACCTGATATCCACTGGGAACAAAACAAGCCCTGTGCTCCATTAGGGACAACATAATGATTTAGCACACTGCAAACCAGTTATAGCCCATCCACATACCTTGAAGTCATCTTATAAAACAATCAAGTCAGCAGATCAGGTCTCCGAAAGGCAGACAACTCCCTTGGTTCAGCAGGCATACTTGGAAAAACCCCCACTATGAGATATCATGTACCTGGCATAAAATAGTGGGTCTTGGGAAAGGGAGTCTGGGCTTGTAAATCAACTTCCAATGCAAGCTTGGGTTGACAAGGTGTAGCCAGAAAACCTGGAAAACTACAGGGAAATTTTTAAATAAGGAAACACCAGTTCTGAGAGGAGCTTACATCCATAGGAAATACCAGTGATGTCTCTGGAAGGACTATGTAGAGCTGTGCACATTTAATTGAGATTTTTAAAGCCAGGGTTTGCTGGATTCATAACCAAAAGGGCAAGACCTTATGTGAGTAATGACTCCAATTCTGGGAGAAATGAATTCAGCTGTGTCCTACTGAAGGGCTATATTTATTCCAGAACCTCACTTGAGCACTGAAATCCAAGATAAGAATTCTATTTTCCTTTAAAGAACAATAAGGGTTTCAGCTAAGGCAGTCTCGTCTTCCAGTCCTAGGATACGGCCTTGAGAAGAGTAATGTATCAAGACTCTGATATATTTTTAAAGTAATGGTACTCAGTGTGGAATCAGGACTGCATAATATTTTAAAACGTTACTTCAGAGTCACACTGCCTCTGAACAACCCCCAACCCTAGCACTTACCAGCTGGGAGACTCCAGATAAATTACTTAGTAATTTCAGTTTCCTTGTCAGCAACTCGAAGATATAACGGTACCTGCCTTACTAGGAGTTTATAATAATTCAGTGGGAAAATGTCAGCCATGCACTTAGCACAGTATTTGGCCCAGTTCAAGGTCAATAAAGATTAGCTATTATTGTCATTATCTTTGTTACTCTTACTGTTCTTGTTAACACTTCCTCTCCTACTGACTACAAATACAAATTAGAACTAAGTTTAAAGGAACAGATTACACCCCAGATTAAGTTGCACCTGGGTTATTAAACAACAAACCAGAATTATGGGATCAATGCGGAATTCATGATGATCTAACTCACAAAAGGAGGGGCGGGTGGTGAGGTGGCATCGTTTTTGATGGCTCCTATGTTTATCACGGATGAGTTACCTGGAGGATGGCAATTGTTTCATATGACACAGCTTTAAATTTTAAAACTTATCTCACTTGGTTATTTTGCCATAACTATTTAGCATTAGTGACACTGCTTACAAACTACTTTTTAAATAATCATTAACTTTATGGCTATTAAACTGAAAATCAGAAGGTAACTGTGATTTTACCCTGAGGTCTTATTCCCAAGTATGCTAAACTTTGCTTTTTTCTGGTTCTAATTCCCAGATAAATAACTTCACAACATGATGAACAGGTCTTTAAAAACCCATAGGTCTTGAAGTCGGCTGGAGGGTTGGCTCATCTATAATACAGCTTGCTACAGAGAAACGTTTTTGAAAGGTTTTGGGAATCTGGAGCTTTCCAGAATGATGTGTCACCTCAGTTACCATATGCCTACTTGAAAGAAGAAAGCATCTGTCCTAAAAGACATCAGGATAATTCTACTTAGTGTATGGCATGCACCAGCTCTGTTTGTCCACCTCCATAAAGCACTTAAACGTGAAATTAGCTTGAACATTTCTTATCAGGGAGCTGCCACAAAATAAAGGGAATCTGGACTCATTAATTTACTACTCAACCTTAAAAACAAATCCCTTCACATCCATGTACCTACTACATTCAAGTTGGTAACACACAGATGACTGTGAAATATCTGTTCTTTTCTTTGCCTCACAGTTATATGGAATAGTAAAATGAAGATTATGTGTGAACATAACCCAAATTCTGGGACATTATTGGGAATTTTATTCATTTTCGTATTCCTTATTAATCCAACAAGTGGTAATAGCTACTGTAACACTGTTCACAGTGACTATGTCTTATGACCACATATAATAAAAATTGTCATACTTGGGGTACCTGGGTGGCTCAGTGGGTTGAGCACCCAACTCTTGACTTCGGCTCAGGTCATGATCTCATCTCACAGGTGTGAGATCGGGCCCCACATTGGGCTCTGTGCTGAGTGTGGAGTCTGCTTAAGATTCTGTTTCTCTCGGGGTGCCTGGGTGGCTCAGGGTGTTAGGCGGCTGACTTTGGCTCAGGTCATGATGTCACAGCTTGTGAGTTTGAGCCCGTGTCTGGCTCTGTGCGGACAGCTTGGAGCCTGGAGCCTGCTTCGGATTCTGTGTCTCCCTCTCTCTCTGCCCCTCACCCGCTCACACTCTGTCTCTCTTTTTCTCAAAAATAAACACTAAAAAAAATTTTTTTAAGAAACCAATTTGACAATAAATTTCATATATTAAAAAAAGAAAAGATAAAAAAATGTAACATTTTCAAAAAAAAATTTTTTTTAAAAGATTGTTTCTCTTTCCCTCTGCCCCTCTCCCCTGCTTGCTCGCTCTCGCGCTTGCGCGCGCTCTCTATGAATTAAAAACAAAAAAAACTGTCATGCTTCCCTAAGTTTCGGGTAAAGGGCCAAAGCATCATTTACTTTACAGTGACTTCTCCTCTTGTACCAATAAAGCCATTTATTGACAAATCCAGCTTAGTGTTTCCCAATGTGGGCAGCCAAAACATTTTCAAACCAAACAAATTTTAAACATCCTCTTTCTAATTCCAAAACAACTGTTTCCACAACACTGGCAAAATCCTACATCCTACAGAGTATGCATGCCACTTCAAATTACCCATGGGAACTGCACTTTCTAAAATGTTTTCTGGCGTTACTGAGCCCCGTTGATAACTGCTAGAGTTACATGTCACTGCCTTGAAGTCAAGAACACAAGAAGTCTGGGGATGTCTTGGCCCCACTGTGCAGCAATCTGTGACCTGCTCTTGGAAAACTGCCTTTCTCCAGTGTTTTTTCAGTCAAGAAACAATGGAACACTTGCGCTAATATTCCAGAATTAAAAAGACTTAGAGGGCAGAAAGGTTGCTCCTCCCTCCAGAATTCCTCTTCTTCAGTCAAAGGCTGGGAATCTGAAGAAATCAGTATGTATTACTCATGCATATTGAAATGCACATTGTGAAAATCTCTATCGCACTATCAGAACAGAAGTGCATTCCGTGTGGGAGTAAGATCTACTTTAATTCCGAGTGAAGCACAGAGCAGCACACATCATGTTTTTAAGAAAAATATAATGAAATAACAAAAGCTAAATATACTACATGCTTCCTCTGTATTAGGCAACTAACTTGAGTCTTACAGAGGGTTCCATTTACTGGTTGGCTCAGTCGGCTGACTGTCCGGCTTCGGCTGGCTCAGGTCATGATCTCGTGGTTTGTGAGATCTTGTGCCCTGCGTTGGGCTCTCGGCTGTCAGCGCAGAGCCTGCTTCAGATCCTCTGTCCCACCGCCCCCCCCCCCCACTCTGCCCCTCGCGGACTTGTGCACGCGAGAGCGCGCAGACCTTTAAAAAAAAGTAATCACAACTCAGTGATGTAGATACTATTGCTATCATCCCATTTTTCAGATAAGGAAACCAAGCTTTGAAGAAGTCAAGGTAACTTGTCCATGGTTGAGCATTCAGGGTAAGAGCTGCCATGACTGGAATCTAGGTAGTCTGGCTCTTTTTGCTGTTGTGATATGATACTGGATATATAGAAATGAACATATGATATATGTAAGTAATGAAGCATAACAGCAATAATATATAACTTAAAATACTGCTGCGTTCACCCATGTGCTCCTACCCGTCCCAGTCCTGCTCTGTTTGCAATTTACTTCTTAAAAAATCATATTATCTCAAACACATATTCCTAAACACTAGCTCACTTAGTTTTGCTCAGTTTTGACTTTTATAAAAATGGTATCATTCTCACAATACTCTTCTGTAAGTTTACTCACTTTCACTCAATATTACATTTCTTTTTTTCCCCCCTGGGTATTGCTTATTGACCTGATTTTTTTTCTCTCTCTCTCAAATTAGTTAACATACAGCGTAGACTCGGCTTCAGGAGTAGAATCCAGTGATTCATCTCTTATGTATGACACCCAGTGCTCATCCCAACAAATGCCCATCACCCATTTTCCCCACTCCCATCAATCCTCACTTTGTTCTCTACATTTGAGAGTCTCTTATGGTTTGCCTCCCTCTCTTTTTATCTCTTTTCCTTTTATTTTTCCTTCCCCTGTGATCATGTTAAGTTTCTCAAATTCCATATATGAGTGAAATCATGTGATATCTGTCTTTCTCTGACTTATTTCACTTAACATAATACCCTCCGGTTCTATCCACATTGTTGCAAATGGCAAGAGTTCATTCTTTTTTTATTACCAAGTTGTATCCCATTGTATATATATAACATGAGAGAGGGCAAGAGAGGGAGCAGGCATGCAAGTAGGGGAGAGGCAGAGAGCGAGGGAGAGAGGGGGAGAGAGAGAGTCCCAAGCAGGCTCTGCGCTGTCAGCACAGGAGCCTGACATGGGGCTCAATCTTACAAATTGTGAGATCATGACTGGAGCACAAATCAAGAGTTGGACACTCAGCTGACTGAGCCACCCAGGCACCCTTCAATATTACATTTCTGAGACTCATCTATGCTGTTCATGTTCACTGTTGGAGGATATTCTGATGTGTGGATACACTGCATTTAATCATTTTCCTGTGTAAGGATATCTGGCTTATTTTCTTATGTTTATAATTGCAATTGTTATTCTGAAAATTCCTGTAAATGGTCTCATAGCACGGCATGCAAAAGTTTCCCTGGATATAGAATTCTCTAAGTGTAGCACTGTTGGACAAAAGGACATAGAAATATCTTTCATAAGCAACAAGGTACTATCTTCAATTCCAAATTGATTGTAGTGCCTTTCACTCCCACTAGCTATTTATAAGAGGGATAGTAGGTCTGCTAATGATGTTGAACATCTTTTGGAATGTGTCTGGCCCATTTGTATTTCTTCATCTGGGAAACACCTGTTGGTCTATTTATGTTCATTTTTCTACTGATCTGAAAAAGTTCTTTGCATATTTTACACACCAATCACTTGTCTGTTGTAGGTCTTAAAAACCCCTTTTCCCAGTTTCAGATTTATCTTTCTGTTACATTAATGGTATCCAGTGACAGACAGTTATCCTTAACTTTAATGCAGGTAACTTTAATAGCCCTTTCTTTTAGAGACAGACTTTTTTGGATCTTGTTTAAGAAGACCTTCCCTGTTCCAAGGAAGTGCTTGCTTTTTCTAAAAGTTTTAGTTTTGCCTTTACATTAAATTTTTATCTTTTAACTTTTTTTTTTTCAAGTAGGATTCATGCCTAGCATGAAGCCCAACAGGGACCTAAACTCAGGACCCTGAGATCATGACCTGAGCTGAGATCAAGAGTTGGATGCTCAACTAACTGAGCCACCCAGGCCCCCCACATTAAATTTTTAATTAGTTAGGAATGAAGTTATTTATATGGTGTAGGATAAGAATTTTTTTTCCAGATGGCTGTATTTCTTGTCCCAGAACTACTTACATAATACAATAGTCCCTCCTTCTATGCAATCTACAATACATCTGTCATATATCAGGGGTCTGTTTGGGGGTTCTTTATTTTATGCCATTGATCATTTGTCTATCCCCAATATCACAATGTCTTATTGAGCTACATTACATATTGTTGAGCCCTTGTTCTTCAAATAAATTTTACAATTAGCTTGTCAAATTTCTCAAAAATCTCTATAGAAAGTCTGATTTGAGGGACGCCTGGGTGGCTCAGTAGGTTAAGCATCAGACTTCAGCTCAGGTCACAATCTTGCCGTTCAGAGTTCAAGCCCCACATCAGGCTCTGTGCTAACAGCTCAGAGCCTGAAGCCTGTTTCAGATTCTGTCTGTCTGTCTGTCTGTCTCTCTCTCTCTCTCTCTGCCCCTCCCCCACTCATGCAATATAAAAAATTAGCACTGAAGCAGGAGCCAAAAAGCAGTGATCCAGGTCTTGGGCACTGATTAAAATACATTCAATTTCCCCAGAACTCAGTATCTGCTCTCTATACCAGGAGGAGAGACCAGTAGTCTTCAAACTGAATTCTTTGAACTCCTAGGCTTTCTCAAAATCTCTTATATCCAAATTTCTGGACTTCCAGATGAAATTTCTTTTTTAGAATGTTATACCAAGGGGGTTGGGTGCTTATTTCACAGACGTGTGCACCTCATGGCACATACAGAAAATGGTAATATGTATATAGCATGCTGGGATAATCTGCTAAAGCGATTCACAGCAACTGGCCCCAGAACCCTAGCCATCTCATGCCCTGCTCCACTGCCCTGAGGAATGAGAAGATCAGTAGTGTGGCTCACCTGTAACCCACTCACAGTCTACCCATGTACTCTGGCCACTGGTTGGGAAGCTCTGTCTGAGATGACAGCTAGGGTCTCTTCCAGACCTTTAGGTCCTTTGTGATTTTTATTTCCATTCTATTTAATCTTTGAAAGGTTTCCATTAGAAACTCTCCTCCTCGCTGTGCAAATACGGCATATCACCTTATCTCTCACTCTGCACTAAGAATACGAGTAAGGCTCATTCATCCAGCCTGCCTCCCTCAAATGTTAGTCGGCCACACACCTTCCTATATCACGCATCAAAAAAAGTCCTGTTAAAAAGAATAAGCCCCAAGTTAAGTCACTTCTGCTAAACCCCAACCAAGACTTACTACCTAAATTAACAGCAGTTGTAGCCTCTCCTAAGAGTGGAATTTTAAACCAGTCAGTCTGGAATTTGCTGATCAGCACCAGGGAGGTAATCTGCGGGACAAGAACCCGTGCCTTCCTCTAAGAGAAGGTAACCTTGCCGGAAATGATCCACTCTTTTAACCTCCTCTTCCCATCTCCTGCCTATAAAAGCCTTCCATTTGGTATAATTCATCTGGAGATGGGATACTGCCTGATTCATGAATCACTGAATAAAGCCAATTGGATCTGTAAGTTTACCAGTTGAATTTTGTTTTCCAACACTAGCATTATGAGGATGGTAAAAATTATTAGCATATGCCTATGCTAATAATGCTAGTAAAATCAGAGCACTCTGAAGACAGATATGCCTACTTTGAGAATGAATATAAGACCTATTAACACCAAAAAGAAGCTGTGGTTTAAGGAGATACTACAGCTCTGCCTGGCTCGCAACCAGCACAACATAGACAACAGACCTCACATGCAACAACTAGGAGGGGGACACTGCTTCGGTGGAGTTCGGAGCGTAGATGGCAAGACAGGTGGGAAGAGCATTGCTCAAAGGTCCATAGAAAAAAGAGAAAAGTAGTGGATGAGATACAGGCATTTTCCCTGTACCTACAGAAGGACTAGTAAAGCAGGACTAGTAAATCACTTTTGTAGAGTGAGCTTAACAATATGGTTTCCTTCCAAATCTGGAGACAAACCAGGTCTGTCTCAATCCCTTGTACCGTTACCAACTGACCAGCTTATTAAAAACACAGAGTCCTGGGCCATGGCCCAGATTTACTGAATGTGAATCTTTGGTTAAGGGGCCTGGGTATCTGCACAGTAATTTTGAGAACCACTAGGTGTTAAGCTTCTACAGGGAAAGGGGACAGAAGAATATCTCTCAAGGTGGTAACTAAAAGAAAAGCAGAAGGGATCACATAGAAATGACATCATATTATAGAAAATGTCAGCAGGAGAAGAGCTGAGTCAGAGGTCATTTATTTCCAAAAACTTCTACCTTGCTTTGTTAAGAAGAAAACCACAGGCCCAAAATGGAGTGACTTAGACCAAGTCACCACACCAGGGCCTATCGCCTAACCTAAGCGCAGTCCCAACCTCCCTCGAAAATGCAGTCTTACCCAGGCAGTGGGAATTTTCCGGTCAGCACCAATGAGGTAATCTGCCACGTGGGTCCTCTCCATCCCGCAAAGGAAGATGAGGTAAGCCACCTAGTAAGACCCTCTGCCCTTCCCCCTAAGGGAAGGTGACCTTGCCTAAAACAATCCTTTCTTTGATTTTGCCAATAACCTCTTGCCCCACCCTCTTTCCCATAAAAATCTTCCATTCATAACAACTCCTAAGCATCTCTCTGCTTGCTAGATGGAAAGCTGCCTGACTCACGAATTGCTTAATAAAGCCAATTAGGTCTTCAAACGTACTCAGCTGAATTTTGGGTTTTAACAGTTCTAACAGATAAATTAACGATATCTGTTAAAAAATACATTAAATGGGGAGCCTTTCTAATTATAACTTTAAAATCCATAAATAAATGAAGAAATCTGGAATCTTACAATGAAAACAGAAACGAATAACACAGTTCTAAATAAACTTGAGTAAATTGAGGTCCTTAAGGAAACGACTAAGCCTGTGAGTGCTGGCGGAGGAGCAAGAACAAACAGTTCTATTTGAAGAACAAGGGTTCGCTTCTGGGGCTCTGTGGAGACAGGAAGAAAGAAGGAAAACACAAGGTGAAATCACTAACCTCAGACTTTAATTTCCTTAAGAAAATAAAAGACAATCCTCACGTGACATTTAAATACTTCCTTAGGCTCACTTGTGTAACACACAACTCCTTCCTTATAGAACATTTCCTGAGGCACAACGAGGGAAAGGGAAAGGCAAAAAACACACGAGTGGAATCCCTGTTATATCACAGATGCTGCATAAGGATTTGATATAAACTGTCGCATTTAAACATCACAAAAACCCTCGGCAGGTGGGAAGGTGAGGAGATGGAGTCTCAGAGACGGTGGGAGACTCACCCAAGGTTCAAAGCCAGACAAGGGGCAGTGAGGATATAATCTCAAGGTTATACTTCTTTTTTTTTTTTTAATTTTTTTTTCAACGTTTATTTATTTTTGGGACAGAGAGAGACAGAGCATGAACGGGGGAGGGGCAGAGAGAGAGGGAGACACAGAATTGGAAACAGGCTCCAGGCTCTGAGCCATCAGCCCAGAGCCCGACGCGGGGCTCGAACTCACAGACCGCGAGATCGTGACCTGGCTGAAGTCGGACGCTTAACCGACTGCGCCACCCAGGCGCCCCTCAAGGTTATACTTCTTAAAAACATCCTATGTGATGATTCGGAAAAGAAGAAACAAAAAATGGGGTTCCCAACTCTAAAAGCTGCAACTGGTTAAGATCATAAAGGATCTGAACCAGGACACGAGTACATAACAAAATAAAATAAATAGGAATCAAAAATAAAAAATTAAAAATAAAAAGGAAAAGCTCAGCACCCAAAATGTTGGGTGCTGTCCTTAGACTGTGACACCGGGCAGGACCAATGCCTGCCACAGCACAGACGGCTGACGTCGGACCTCCATAATGAGCGCTCGAAAACCATAAACTAAGGGATGATGAAAATGGCTGGATCATTTCTCAGGCTGGCAGCTGGTTTATCATTTGTTCTGGACACAGAGACTGCAGTGACAGAATATTGAGCAAAAACACCTCGTAACACTGCACACTTAGCCCCGTCCTCACACACTGAAAGTAACTCCTTAACTAAGAACACGCTGCAGAGCAGTAGGGCTCCCCATACTTTTCACCACCGATGGCTCTCTCCTAAGTACGTTTAATGGCCCTAAGAGTTCAGGAACCCAAGCTGGGGCCTCCATAATAGGCTTCATATCGATCAGCTTTTAGTACATGGTTCATTCTAATCCCTCCTAAAGCTACTGAAAGTCTCAAGGTTGCAAAACTGCCAGAAGACCTGGGATGCTCTCTGCAAAACAGTTAACTGAAGATCTACAAAAAGGGAAAATAAAATAAATGTATATGGATAACATTTCAATAGCAAAAGTAAATAATAATATTAAATACTGTATGCCAGGCACTGAGCTAAGAATATGCATGTGCGTGTGTGTGTGAGTAATACATTATTGTACAGGTGACAGACCTGAGACTCAGGCCGGGATCTGAAATACAATGCCTACCATTTTAAACATTAGTAAGCCAATATGCATCAATAATTATAATGCATTTACTCTTCGACCAAGCAATTCTATTCCCAGGAACATACCCTAACAAAATAAGTAACACTGGATGCAACAGTGCATTGCACAATGATGTTCATCTCGGTATGGTTAACAGTGAAAAAAATTGGAAACAATCTAAATGTCTAACAAGAAAGAACTGATTAGTCATTCTTATAGAACATCATACAGTCATTAAACCTAACTTAGTAGATTTCTGTTTCTTGACACAAAAAGATGTCACAGGTGGACATGAAAACACAGGGGGAGTCACAGAACAATGAACACAGCACGGTTCCAAGTTTGCTTTCTGCAGAAAGCCCTCTTTGACCTGAAAGTGAAGTCTGCTGAGGATGGAGGGGGCTGATACTTCCTATGCAGAGAGGAAAGCAGCCTGTGCAGGATCCTTGGGCAAACAGACACATGGAGAATGGGGGCGCAGGGGTGGAGAATACCGAGAGAAGTCTTAAGGATAAGGAAGGGACTAGACCAGGGCAAGCACTGGAGGCCCAGTTCATGACTCACTTTTCACTCTAGAGGATCAATGAGAAGCCACTGAACCATCTGCATTTCACAGATGAGGCCAGGCAGGGTGGGGGTGGTTAGCTGATGCCCCAGGTCACTCTGTAAGCAAGTGGCAGAGCCAGGGTCTAGCTGGGGCCTGTCTGAAGCACCCACGCTTAGACTTACCTTTCAGCACAGACTTTTGTGGATCCCATCTTCCTGACCAAGATTTCCATTTCCTTTTGGGCCTTTTCCACCTCTTTCTAGGCTTCGTCTCTCACTTTCCTCTTCCTACCTCCTACCACTTTCCACAAAGTCACAGAGAAAAGCCCACCTCTCAGCACTTTGCCCTTATCCACCGAGGGAGCCCTTCCAGCCTGGATAACACAGGACCCTCCCGGTTCCTCACTAACCGAACTCATCAGCTAACAAAGTGGATGCAACACAGCCAAAACAATTTCAAATGGCCTTTTAAATTTGGATTAAAGACTGTTATTTGAATTTCTTAGCTCTATTACTATTTCATAAGTTGTACAATGATTTCTTTCCTTTCCATATGTGAGAAAAACAATTAAAACTTATTATATGCTCTTCTAAATGAGTATTTGAATTTGTGAGAATTTAATGGGGAGCCTAGAAAATCCTGTATCAAAGTACAACTTTAACTGAGCTCTTGAATTTTAATTTGTTTCAAAACTACTCAATTTCAAAGTAAAATTACAAAATACATGTATTCTGGCCTTTTTAAAAAAAACACAATAAAACAATGCATCTTTATTCTATCAATCAAATTTAATTAACATAAAACAAGCACAGCCCCTCCCTCCCCCAGGAACATTGTTGGTTGTTTTTTTTTTTTTTTAATGTTTATTTATTTTGGAGAGAGAGAGAACATGAGCAGAAGTGGGGCAGAGAAAGAGAGAGAGAGAGAGAGAGAGAGAGAGAGAGAGAGAGAGAGAAAGACAACCTGACGCAGGTTCCAGGCTCCATGCTGTCAGCACAAAGCCCAATGGGGGGCTCAAACTCACAAACTGTGAGATCATGCCCTGGGCCAAAGTCAGGAGCTCAACCAACTGAGCCACCCAGGTGCCCCTGGAAGCACTGGATTTTTAACGCATGTGTACCATGCCCTCTGCTGGCCTCACCACACCATGAATGACCAGTGTGAGAGGGCAGGGAGGAATGAGGATAAAACGTGTTCCTTTCCCAATACGCACAAAAGTTCCATTACTTTCTATCTCTATCACCTCCCCTTCTCCAAAATGTCATATTCACTTTAAAGATTTCAGGATCATGATCCAAAGAGTTAAGTTTAAATGGTTTCCCTTAAATGCAGGGATACGTAACAGGTAATCCAAAAGTAGTAGAGAGTACTGAAAACTAATTTAAGTCTAGTTTCAAAATATCTTCCTAATTAGACATGGCTTCCAAAGATGGGAAAACTTATGTACATCCCTGGCTGGGAAAAGAAAATGATAACATAGAACATGCTAAAGGCTAGGGACTAAACTTATGCTGGCAAATAACCCAAAGTGGAGGGTGCATAAGTGTTCGATAATAAAATCTAACCATTCCACTTCATGATAAAGTGGCAAAGGTGAGTCAAGCTAACTGCCTCATCCAAGACTCTCAGCAAGTGGGAGATGACAAAGGATGTTCTACTAAAAGCAGATAATCTCTGGGGCGCCTGGGTGGCTCAGTCGGTTAAGCGGCCGACTTCGGCTCAGGTCATGATATCGCGGTCCGTGAGTTCAAGCCCCTTGTCGGGCTCTGTGCTGACAGCTCAGAGCCTGGAGCCTATTTCCGATTCTGTGTCTCCCTCTCTCTGACCCTCCCCCATTCATGCTCTGTCTCTCTCTGTCTCAAAAATAAATAAACGTTAAAAAAAAAAAAAGCAGATAATCTCTGAGTCTTGATCGTAAAATACAAGAAGATAGCACCAGCTAAAAAACTTCAAAACTATTCTCCTTTAAAGCTAAAAGATTAGCTTGGCCTCCCCCTCATGCTCTCACATCAACTCCTATAAAAGCCATCATCGTGACTGCAATCTCGCTTCCTGAACTTCAATTCCAGATGGACTGAGATACTGTCCTGGGTACTGGGGACACAGGAACAAAATGACACTATTCCTGCACCCCAGCAAGGTCAGTCTGGTACAGAAGGCAAATGTGTGAGGAAAGTCACAGCAAATGGCGGTAAGGGCAACCGGGGGATGATGCCCCAGGTACAGAAGCGGCACCGATGAAAAGACTGATGAAACATCTGGATGCTGGGGTGGGGTGGGGGGAATGGGATGAGAAAGCTTCAAACAACAGGTGCTAAATTCGGAAAGATACAAATTCAGGGAGAAGCCTCTTAAACAGAGGGACCAGTACATGTAACTCCACGGAAAACACATGTGGGACTTCAGGAGTGCACTGGTAGAAAAGCTGAAGCAGTAAGTCTGTAAGGATGCGTCAAGGGTGAGGTGGCAAGTGGCCGAAGGAGAGGCTGGAGAGCTGTCCAGACACAGGGAGCCTTGTATGGTCCTCGTCCTACAAGAGAGCGGACCTCATCCCATCAGTGGCAGAAGTGGGAACTTACCCTATAATTGACAAGAGGCAATTGAATGGTTCGAAACCAGAAAGAAGGTACAATCACATTAGGGTTTTGACAAGATCAAAAAAGCATCTGTTAACTTTTTATACTTGTGTTGCTGCAACTAGAGCCAAATTCCAAATTCCTTTCCATTCTTCATGGTTCATCTACTTTTTAAAAGAAATGGTATGCTAGTATTAGAGTGAGCTGTAAAGGTGAATAAAAGGCAAACCGCCTTAATAGGAGTCAGTGCCTCGTACATTATCAGTGATGCTCAGCGAGCCCTAGATGAGCGGGCAGTCAGGGACTTCTCTCAGCCACCATGTATGCCAATTAAGTTTCAAAGTTACCTGATGCACTCAATCTTTGGAAAAAGTTAGCAAATTTCCCAAAGGTAAAAATGAAGCACAAAATGCATGTGAACACGCAGATGTCAAAAATCTAACTGGATGTGAAATAGGGCCACTGATTCTGTCTACTCATTTCCAGTAAAAGGAAACAATCCATTCTCTACACACTAAAGTTGTACAAACAGTCTCTTTTACAATATTCTCAGAATGTATGTCATTATTTTTAAATTTCCAAAACTGGGTCTCCAAGATCTGTAAAAGTTTTAAAAACTCTCTTAAGCAATGGGTGTCTTTAAAAGACACCTCAATCTTAAAATACAGATGTTCCCTGTGACTGGGGCTGCCAGGATTGGCAAAGCACAATTTCCTCCAGGGATCCTTTCTTCTTCTAAGTCAATGTCACCAGAAAGAGGCCACTTGCCCAAAATATATACAGTTTTTAACTCAATTTGTCAACAGAACTGAAAGTAAATTATGATGCTTTTTCCCTTTGTTCTTTCCTCTACCCTCACCTCTGCCTAATTCACCCCCAACACAAACACAACCCAAGCTCCTTACAGGCATGATGCCAAAGGAAGAAATCTATAACTGCAGGGTTTCTATAGACTAGTGAACAATTCCTGACTACAGGTTCCTAAATGAGCTATTCTGATAGCACCCCCTAGTGACCAAAAGCACGTTTCTGAGCAAATGAACTCTACATTCTGAACTAAAATGCATTTAAAATGTAAAAATAATGCAAATATTAATGAGTTTACACTCTCAGGGATATCTGTCTCAGTTACGGACCCAGTTAAGACAATAATTTTAACCTCTCTGGACAACTTTTCTCAGTATTAAAGTAGGAAAAATAACATCCTCAACCACCACAGTCCTCCTCCCTTTGAGGACATGAGCTCCTCAGTAAGATATACTACCAATATGTCTGGTTGTTTTTTAAACAAGGGGAAAAGAATCAAAAGTAATAAGAGAACATGCACCATCAGGCCGACCTGAATCAAGAGGAGTATTTTCTGTTAAATCCAAAATACATGATGATAGTTATAGAGGTCCATTCATTTCTCCTTCACAGTTACCGTATGCTTTGACTCCTTGTTCCCTCTATTTATCTGGCTTTAAGGAGAACTGCAGGAACCAAGGAACTTTCTAGAAACAGTTTGCAACTACCCAGAACTGTACTAAGTTAAACTGTAAAATACTGGAAGATCTTAATCCTGCAGTCAAAATTGAAATTTTTTGTTTTTGACACGAATTACATAAAATACAAAAGTTAGGTTACTTTGATCTGTTAATAGAAATGTAATTTTAGGGGCGCCTGGGTGGCGCAGTCGGTTAAGCGTCCGACTTCAGCCAGGTCACGATCTCGCGGTCCGTGAGTTCGAGCCCCGTGTCGGGCTCTGGGCTGATGGCTCAGAGCCTGGAGCCTGTTTCCGATTCTGTGTCTCCCTCTCTCTCTGCCCCTCCCCCGTTCATGCTCTGTCTCTCTCTGTCCCAAAAATAAATAAACGTTGAAAAAAAAAAAAAGAAATGTAATTTTAAATGAAAATGGTAATAAGAAGTATTTAAACCTTCGCCCTTCAACCCCCTGTCCAGTAAAACAAAAAACAAAACAAAACAAACAAAACAAACAAACAAAAAAAAAACACTCCAATTGACTAAGGTGTCTGGAACTCATGGCTCAGTAGGTACCTAACATCCTTTGATTCTTCTACTCCAAGTCTGAGACCTTCAACAAACCAAAAACTTTTGCTCAGTTTGCCTGCAACAGCCACACAGAACTAAAGCCCTTCACTGCCCTCTACTGGAAAGACTTGGAACAAAATTAAAATCCATCCATCAAGCATTTGAAATCACCTTACAGTATTTATTCTCTGGTTTCTTGATAATATGTAACCTTCAATATCTTATGAATTAGCTATAATATTCCAGGAGATTAAAAAAAGCAATTTTGTAGAAACTCAGAATCATTCTCCCTCTTTACTGACGAAAAGAAGAGTCTAAATGGAAGCAAACTGGGAAGCTGGCTGGCTTTGGACTCCCACTGTATGACAACTCAGTCAAGGTCCAATCTGGGTCTTAATTCTCAGGTCTACACACTGAACGATCACAAACCAGGCGATATTTATGCTCTTTTACACTCATACTTCAACATATGTATACTCTTTTTCAACCACTCTTAATCACCTATCTGTCCTGTCACTCAGGACTTCACTGGTTACTACAAGGCATCAGTGATTGACATAAATGTAAGCCAAGTGCCTAGCGTGGTGCATGAAGGTACACAATATGTATGGATTCCTCGCTCTCCTCTCCCCATGTTCCTGCATCCACCAGCTCCACAACCTCTCTCACTCTGGCAGTGCATATTCCGCGCCCACATCCTAAGGCATCTATTCTCTGCTACTCTGTGAGTACGTCTTGTGCTGCCTACACCGTGTTCCCCACTGAAAGGGGAGTTTCACTGCCTGGCCTGTGTCCTTTATCTACTTGCACCTCAGTGCCCATTACTGGTAGCATGGTTGTAACGGCAGCAGCCATTACAGCAGCCGCAGAAACGAGAACAGCAGCAGTGGTACCCGCAGTACGGCAATCAAAAACGTTACAAAAACAATAATGACATTATAATAATAAAACTGTAATAATAAAGCAATGTGTGATTATAATAATAAAACTCACTATGATTATAACTAGTGCCATTTATTATTTTGTGCCAACCAACCCCTGTGTCACACGCTTCCTACGCCATACCTGAAAAACACACGTAGGTATCGTTACTTTCATTACTTACCCCATTTCATGAATGAGGAGCTGAGCTTCTGGCAGGCTGTGACAACTGTTGACGCTATCAAACTCCCACTAGCCAACTCTCTTCCCTTCAGAATCTCCAAAGCCCACTCATCACCTTACACCCCCCACATCTGCTGAAACCCTGGCAAGCTTCAGAGTCCTACAATGATGTTTATGGCATCTCCTGGCGCTCAATAATGGCATGTGTTACATTGTTACATGGAAGACTACCTGCTGGGGAGAATGACAAAGGCACCTCCCCTTTTCGTACTTAGACCCTCTCACACTGCCCACCTTCTCCATCTATGTTTCCTTTCTACCCTCTCCCTTCTCTTCTTCCTTCTGAGGTATGATTTGGTGGAATGAGCACAGAACCAGAAATAAGAACTGCCTCTAATTAGCCGTGTGACTTCGGACAAGTCAGTTCACCTCTCACACTTTCAACTGCAAATTGTAACGATAATAGTTGCCCAACCTGTTTTCAGGCATGGTTGTTTAGAATACATAAGGAAGCATACGCAGAAGTGATCTAAAAGCTGTAAATGAGTATCGGCTGTGTGTATTTGATTCTCAATATTCTTTGGTCTTCTCACACATACACACACACACGCGCGCGCACAAATGCACACAGTGCTTCTTTCTCATGGTAGAGAGGATTGGCTGCAGTAAATTTGCTGGCTTTTGCCCACTGCCAGCACCTCGCTGGGGCAGAAAAGAAAACATGAAGATGTGAATAGGCAACAGCAATGAAATAATGGTTGTTGTCCTTCTCCTTCTTTCTTTACTTTTCCATGGGCTTCTTCTCCATCCCATCCAGACCAACAGCAAAAGAAACAACCTTCATCACCCACTTCACCTGCCCAACTCCCAGGACCCCCCTTGCTCCCTATTTCACTGCCTACTTCTAAATTTTCCACCTATGTAGCCACAATAATCATTCCTTATTTACAAGATAGTCACGGCAGCCTGTGTTGGACTGAGCACTCACGACGTGTCAAACACAGTGCTAGACATCCTGCACAAATCGTCTCTCATCGTCACGGCAACACACAGTAAGTGTCCTTGGCTCCATTTGACACACTGGGCTCAGAGAGATGAGCCAGCTCACCCAGTGAAGGACAAAGATCCAGCTACTGCTGCTTCCGGACCAGACACCATTCCTACTCCCTAGCTAAATCTAAACATCACACTCTAGTCAAGTGTTCCTTATGCAAAACATTGGTTAGAAATCACAGGGAATTCTTACCATTAATATCCTATGAATGTACAACCACAGTGGCATAAAGCATAAAGGTTTCCTTGAAAAAAGGCTAAGGACCCTGTACGGTAAGTATGTTCACTTTACCTTTTAATGTTTAATATAATGAAAAAAAAATGTTATTTCTCCTATTAAGAAGTGATTGTGTTTATTACAGTGAAGAAGCTGGCAGGCGCCACCTTAAACGTGTGACCAAAGTTAACATCACCAGTAAAGGAATAAACCGGCATAAACCGGCATCATGTGACTCTCAACATGCTATGCTGAGAAGAACACAGCATCATTCCAAGGTATTTTTGGAAAAAAATGCATAAACTGAATGTAATCACAAAGAAACGGCAGAAAAAAACCCAACTGAGTGCCATTCTACCCAATAAATGGCCTGTATTCTTCAAAAGTGTGACTGTCAGTAAGAGAAAAGTAAAGTGTATTCCAGATGAAAGGAGACAAAGGTAGACAACAACTATACGATTCTGGACTGGACCCTGGGCCAGATACATGACCAGTGGCAAAACTGGCAAAATCTGTATAAGATCTGAACATTAAGTAATAGCACTGTGTCAATGTCAGCTTCCTGATTTTGATAATTATACCGTTCTGTAAGAGAATGCCTTTGTTTTGAGGGAATGTTCACTAAAGTAATATTTAAAGATAAAGGGCATGATGTCTATAACTCTGAAATGTTTCAAAAGAGAGACAGAAAGTACAGAAATTTTTTGTGCTATTTTTGTAAATTTTTCTAAGCCCAAAGTTATTTCAAAATGACAAGTAAAACCAGGAAGGACAAATCATGAACACACATTAAGTATTAAATAAGTATGAACTGTAACAATTCCTACCCATTTATTTCTAAGCACATGGGAGGATCAGATGAAGTCAACTCCCCGGGTCCTTAATACGAAGCCAAACTTACAGCCTGATACAAGAAATTCTGGGACCCACAAATACCACACTACTTTTTTCAATCCATAATCGTTCCATCCAAATGCAGCAGTGATACATGTCTTTCCTTCCGACAGCGACTAATCATTTGTAACTTCTCAATTTCAAAATTGAGAAAATTCCAATAAAAACCCTCCAGTGATTCCTCTTCCCATGAAAACACGGCAACTGCCACAGAAACAACAGTGTGTGGCGCTTCCCCGACATCATCCCTTCTCTGGCCAATATGCTTTCTGGTTAAGCAGTTGGCATCTAGTTATCTGTAGAGCTACTAACTCTTTGCCCCTCTCCTGCCATCAGTGGGTTTTAGCTACAGAAGGTGTGAGTCAATGTTCACATCACTAACATAAAGCAGAGACACAAACCAACTCTGACACTTAGATGGTCCTACAGAAAATGCACACAGCCCTGAGCATCAGATTCATCTCTGGCAGAAGGATGTACACTCTTCCCCACACAGTGGAACACCTCACGTCCAAGCATTCAAACCCCTAAAGACGGCTGGAGACAAGCCCCTAAAAAGTCACATGAGAAGGAGTTAATGGCTATGAGGCCTTTTCTTCTCATGCACAAGGATAGGTGAAGAGTTGAAAAGAAATTATAGGTGTACTTAACCTTGTTCTCATGGGTCATTATTAGTACATTCTCATTTAGAATTCACAGACTATCTTATGGTCCAGGAACCCCAAATCTCTCATTACCCTTCACCACATGCCTGAAGTCAGACAGAATTTCCATTTCAGAGAAAAATTAGGGTAAACAAAAATCAAGATGATCCCTAAGCAACACTGTCTGTCAGCAAAAAAGAGCCCCAAATGGACCAAATACTATGCCTCCAGGATAAAAACAAATATCCCTAATTTCAGCAATGACCACACACACACATAATCATTTTATGTCACTAAATTACCAGGAAAGCCACACTGATTTTTTTTTTTTCTTTTTGATTTAGAGGAATCACTCAGGATGAAGACAAGATCACCTACCCATGGCCCCCGACTAATGCTTCACATTCTGGCCAAACGTGAATGTGACAGGCCTCTACCTCTCTAGTGCCAAAGGACAGCGCTGGTGGGCTCTGTGAGAACAGCTACAACCGGCCCCTTTCTCTTTTAAATATGAGAACTATTCATGTTTAAAAAAAAAAACACATATTTAAAAATATCTCTTAATTTTTGCTACTATTAGGGAGGAGAAGCAGAAACTGTTGTTTATGATAACAAATTTCAAATCAACACAGGTTGCCTCAATGTCCAGAACTTGGTCAACAGGCCCAGTTTCCATGTAAACACTGGTAATATCAATGGATTCTCTGTTTCCATTTAAAAAAAAAAAATAACATTTATTTATTTTTGAGAGAGAGACAGAGAGACAGAGCACGAGTGGGGGAGGGGCAGAGAGAGAGGGAGACACAGAATCCGAAGCAGGCTCCAGGCTCCGAGCTGTCAGCACAGAGCCCGATGCGGGGCTCGAACTCACAAACTGTGAGATCATGACCTGAGCCAAAGGCAGATGCTCAACCGACTGAGCCACCCAGGCTCCCCATGTTTTTTCTATTTTTTAAACAACAAATTGAGGAGACTAAAACCAAAGGACCAACAGCAACAAGTAGCCTCTGAGGAACAAATCTACACCAGGAAACTAGAACATGATCAACCAGGAAAATAAGCAGCTGAGTGAATGTCAATAAAGAGAAGTCCAAAAATGGATGACACAACACGAAAAACTCTCCCATACCAACTTTTACACTGGATATACATAAACACTATAAGAACCTAAGACAAGCAAAGACATCCTACAACAAAGGTTTTCAATGCTCATGGTGATTAAAATAATATTTACTTCCAAGCGGCCAAGGCTGCAGGATAAGTTTCAAATAAGGAACAGCATCGTCGCTTACCAACATCATGCACACCAAGGTGAGAGGGAGGTTTGTCTGCTATTAACGGGAATCCTAGGAACAAGTGTATGTCAAGGATTTTAGGTGAATAAAAAAAAAAAAAATGGCCTTTCCTTGGTACACTCAAGCATATGTGTTCACTGAGTTAGCAAACATTTGTGGGCACTTGATATGAGCAAGACACGCACTGTGATCGATGTTCTGGTCAGCATACCTGCCATGGAGCCTATGGGCAAGGAGAGGAGGGTAGCTAATAACCAAGGTGCAATTTAAAATGAGAATTAATAGGGGTGGCTGGGTGGCTTAGTCGGTTAAACAACCAACTCTTGATTTCAGTTCAGGTCATGATCTCACACTTCATGAGATCAAGCCCCACATCAGGATCTGTGCTGACAGCTTGGAGTCTGCTTAGTATTCTCTCTCTCCCTCTCTCTCTCTGCCTGCATGTGCACTCTCTCTTTCTCTCTCCCTCTCTCTCAAAATGGATAAATAAACTTTAAAATGAGAATTGTAACATGAAAACAGCAGACTTGATGAAGCTAGAGAGCAAGAATAACATTACTATGGGCCACTCTTTTTTTTTTAATTTTTTTTATGTTTATTTATTTTTGAGAGAGACAGACAGACAGACAGACAGACAGACACAGACAGAGTGTGAGCTGGGGAAGGGGCAGAGAGGGGGAGATACAGAATCCGAAGCAGGCTCCAGGCTTTGGGCTGTCAGCACAGAGCCTGATGTGGGGCCCAGACTCACAAGCCGTGAGATCATGACACAAGCCCAAGTCGGACACCAAACGACTGAGCCACCCTGGCGCCCCACACTCTCTTTTCTATATGATGTTTAAAGAACTAACATATTCTCCCTTTACACTTCTCTGACTCCAAGATGGGCAGCCACTTTCCACCTGAAGGGATGGATGACAAAACAAGCCTGAGAGTTAAGTCTAAAACCCAGAAATAAGTAAATGGCAGAAGACATGCTTGAAATATCACAGGTCCCCAAACTCTAGCTGCTTACTGTTTACGATACATGCAAAATGGGATGTGGAATGCAAAGAACACTAACATGTAATAGATAACTTAAATATTTTTTTAAAAGAAAGAAAATAAAGCCAGAGCCTGGAGAGTTTCTTCACTTTTCCCAAATGACAGACTCTCAAAGGAAAGCATATGTTAGTGAGGAAAGTAGACAGAGTGAGAACTACAGGTGGTTGACTTGAGCTGGAGTTTAGAATGTGAGGCTGGATGTTGAAAGGGTGCCATGAATTCGAGGCTAAGGAGTTTGGCCTTTATTGGATAGGAACTTTATTTTTCACTTATTTGCTCCTGGAGTTGTCTTTAATTTTGGGAACCACTTTTAAGCAATTAGGTGACACGATCAGAAAGTTAATCCTGTGGTAACGTCTAAGAAGGAATAGAAAGGAGGAAGACAGGGAGGACAGAGAAAAGGGAGGTCTCAAACACAAAAATAATCCCAGTGTCCTGAGGCTGGGTAACTTAGGCAGAAACACAGAACACAGGAAGATTAGGTTTGGGAGGGGAGGAAAACCACTGTACCTGAGAGGCCGGCAGGCCACCTGACAGGGAGGGACTGGGGGGTGTGAAGCTAAATAAAGCTCTGGAGAGAAAATACACCTGGCAAACTCCCTCTTGAGGGAACAGCTACAGGATGAGACCAGAAAAAAACAGTGAAACAAGCAGAGACCAACAAAAATGTTCTCTGAGGACCTCACAAATGGAACAAGCCAATGGCTCCCTAACAGTGTTTTTCAACTCAACACTTTAGATGCCTGATCAAAAGCCTCATGCTGGGACCACCTAGGTGGCTCAGTCGGTTACTCTGCCCCTCCCATGCTCATGTGTGTGCACATGTGCATGGCCTCTCTCTCTCAGAACGAGTAAATAAACTTAAAAAAAATTTTTTTTAAAAGCCCCATGCTAAGATCCCACACCCCAGAGAGAATCCTGCTGGCCCCAGGGAGGTAGTTGCACACCTACACAGAGTGGGTCGTTTCTTTTTTATTTTTTTAAATTTATTTGAGAGAGAGAGAGAGAGTATGCGAGCAGAGGAGGGGGGTGGCGGGGGAGGGACAGACAGAGAGAGAGAGAGAGAGACAGAGACAGAGACAGAGACAGAGAGAGAATCCCAAGCAGACTCCATGCTTGGCATGGAGCCTGATGGGGGGCTCGAGTCCACGACCCTGGGATCATGACCTGAGCCAAAATCAAGAGACAGTAGCTCAACCAACTGAGCTACCCAGGCACCCCCGCTCCTTTTTTTTTTTTCTTTCCCAGAGTGGGTCATTTCTTAAAATCTATTTTTAAATCTGTTTCAAATAATTTTAAGCATCCGCTAAATGTACTTCTTACTGAGCCTTTAGGAAAGGCAACGTCTGGAATGCAACATTCAAAGTTACTTCACCGAGGCATGATGAGATGCAATCTCGAACGCATATTCCTCTGCCAGTTTTATTTCAGAGCATATACCTCAGATTCATATCGGCTTTCCCTATAACTATTAACCATAAAGGGAGGGGGAGGAACCTTCCTTTCTAAATCTGTGATTATATAAATACTTTAAATTATAAATATCTAACATAATTTTAAAACCAAATTAAACCAAACCAGAGGTTAAATATTGTTAGGTTTCATACCATAATGAAATCAGTAATTACAAAAAAAAAATAAAACTCTGGATAAATACATAAATAAATACACTCACACATACACACCATTTTAAAAATCTAAAACCACGAATGGGAACTTTTGCAGGTAATCATTAACATAATTCAGTTAACATCAGGTAAACTACAAGAGGGGCCAGGGTCTTTGACGAGGAAAGAACCAATATTCCAGATACTCAAGATAACCATTAAATTTGTAAATAAAATCGGATTAAAAATAAGATAACCATTGAAAACAGATTTTGATTTTCGTTTCCATCATTTCAAGCTGCTTCAAAATGACTGCCCCCTCTTCTATAAAATCCAAAAGAAAGATATTCAAGGATCTTTCACCTCTCCAATGTTCATACCTCATCACAATCCCCTCCCCTCCGACCTTCTTTAAGCAAAGCTGAAAAATGGAAAGTACGAAATCATTCAAGTTTCACACTGTTTCCACAAACGCATTCACAACAAGCCAGAGAGAGCCAAAAGGCAAAACGCAGCTATATGAGGAATCGCTAATCAGATAGCCTCTAAATAACACATCCTGAGTATGTGACAATGTTTTTCTTATTTGTCTGTGGGCTTCCTATCCCCGGGTGGGGAGGAGCCCATGCTGGGTCACAAAGACTATTGATGCTTACCTTTTTGGCTCTTTGGGCTATGTCTGGTGTTCTTGTAAGCAGCTTTTCAATCAGGTACTCTCTGTTCTGCAAAATAAATATTCCCAACAGTTTAACACCAAATATCACACACAGAAATTCATAGTGATTTCAAAATAGCAGATTTACATGGGGTTTTAAGCATGTTACCTTGGCTTTCTGGAAGAATTTGCATTTTAAAAGTTCTGCTGCTGTGGGCCTGAAAGATCAATAATAAATTAAAGTTGAAACAATGACCACTCAATAAATACACTGCCGTGATGAAACAACTGAATCCCAGAATGTTTCTGGAAAACCAGTTTCAGGAATAGCAAAACCAGAAAACAAATTAATCATAAGCTGGCACCAAATCAAACAGTGCCGATTTTCCAGTTCTTTCCACTCTACTGCAAAACACATAAATTGCTGTAAGTTAAATATTTAGGACACGATCAATTTTCCATCCTTTATCCTTACACTTCAACTAAGTGAATTCAGTGTTTCTTAAAGGTGGCAGACTGACACATCTGTGAGCTAAATTCCTATATTTATTAAGAAGCCGTGCAAGCTGCAATATGATCCTGTCAAAGAAACTATAGTCTACAGTGTCCTAGGATTTCCCAAGAGCAGCAGTTACCATAAGAGGCCCGCAACATGTGGACAAGCTCTCTCTTCCCACCAAGTGCAGTGCACATGCCCTAGTGGCTCTGGGGGGTAAGGTAAATGTGAGGGTGATTCATAAAATGCAAATTCATTTAAAAGCAATACTGGATTGGTCTGGCTCCTCATGGTGTCATTTAACTTGCTTCTCTATCCTGTACTTCCTATAAACTAAAAGTTAAATCTAAAAACTTGACTATAGGGGCGCCTGGGTGGCGCAGTCGGTTAAGCGTCCGACTTCAGCCAGGTCACGATCTCGCGGTCCGTGAGTTCGAGCCCCGTGTCGGGCTCTGGGCTGATGGCTCAGAGCCTGGAGCCTGTTTCCGATTCTGTGTCTCCCTCTCTCTCTGCCCCTCCCCCGTTCATGCTCTATCTCTCTCTGTCCCAAAAATAAATAAAAAACGTTGAAAAAAAAATTTAAAAACTTGACTATATTGCATCAAGCATTTAGGGGAAGAATCCTTCACAGATGACACCATGCACTTCTCCCCACGGCACATCAGAGGTACCTGATGTTAGGTTAACTCACTGGGAGTGATGCTAAGTTTAACCAACGACCCCCGGGCCTGAGACCTCTCCATTGTCAAGGTATGTTTTCACCAGGGCAACTGGCAAGCATTCTGTTGGGTAATACTTCGTTCGGCATTGTAGGAATTTTCTGTTCCCCTAACAATTTCAGCATCTTTGTCTTAAATGATTATTTCCTAACAGGTGGCAGAATGCTGATTTCCTACTTCTATCATTCCTTCTACCTTTATTAAATGGCATTCTTCCATAAAGAATAGCTTTCTTCCAAAATAGTTCCTTCTAAAACACGCAGCCAAGCAGACAGAATCAGATAAATCCAGAGTATGAGACAATCAGCCAACCAGCCTGATCTCTTCAAAAAGTCAGTGTCATAAGTGGAAAAGGAGAGAAGGGAGGGGACTGTTCCACATTAAAAGGGACTTAAAGAAACAAAACCAAATGCCACAGGAGACGCTTGCCTAAATCCTGTGTTTGAAGGGGAAGGGACAGAAACAACAAAAGACATTTGGAAATAATTAGAGACTATGTGAATAGGCTAGATCATTAAGATGATTTTAGGGAATTACTGGTCATTTTCTTGGGTGTGGAAAAGTATTGTGGCTATGAGGGAACACATTTTTATTTGCAGGGAATGCAAGCTGAACTATTAAAGTCTGTTACTCACTTTCAAACTGTTCAGCAAATAAAATGTAGATAAATACACACATCAGATACAGAAAATATTCGTGACTACTGCTTCCAGGTGGTGTTATAGAAGCAAACACTGTACTATTTTTTTTCACCTTTGTGTATTTAAAATTTTTCATAAAAAAAAAAAAAACTGGGGAGGTGAGAGGGAAGCGTTACTGAATATTATGAGGTATTCATTCAGGCCGTGATTACCGAAGGTACAAATAGTACTGTGTTGAGAAGGGTGCAAGTTTAAAAGGAATCCTCTTGGGGCGCCTGGGTGGCTTGGTCGGTTAAGTGTCCGACTTCGGCTCAGGTCATGATCTCACGGTCCGTGAGTTCAAGCCCTGCATCGGGCTCTGTGCTGACAGCTCAGAGCCTGGAGCCTGTTTCAGGTTCTGTGTCTCCCTCTCTCTGACCCTCCCCCGTTCATGCTCTGTCTCTCTCTGTCTCAAAAATAAATAAACGTTCTGGAGCGCCTGGGTGGCGCAGTCGGTTAAGCGTCCAACTTCAGCCAGGTCACGATCTCGCGGTCCGTGAGTTCGAGCCCCACGTCAGGCTCTGGGCTGATGGCTCAGAGCCTGGAGCCTGTTTCCGATTCTGTGTCTCCCTCTCTCTCTGCCCCTCCCCCGTTCATGCTCTGTCTCTGTCCCAAAAATAAATAAACGTTGAAAAAAAAAATTAAAAAAAAATAAATAAACGTTCTAAATAAAATAAAATAAAATAAAATAAAATAAAATAAAATAAAATAAAAAGGAGTCCTCATAGGGCGCCTGGGTGGCTCAGTCAGTTAAGCATCCTACTTCTGCTCAGGTCATTGATCTCACAGCTGTGAGTTTGAGCCCCACATCGGGCTCTGTGATGACAGCTCAGAGCCTGGAACCTGCTTCAGATTCTGCGTCTCCCTCTCTCTCTGCCCCTCCCTTGCTCACGTTCTGTCTCTCAAAAATAAACAAACATCAAAAAAAATTTTTTTTAAGGAGTCCTCATACTTGAAAAGATCGGAAACCACTGCTTGGGAACCAGGAAGCTCCATTAAAACGTTTCCAGAGACTGAACCAAAGGATACGTAAGACTTAGGCAACATTTTTAAGTACATCGCTCTAGAAACTACGTAAGTCTACAGGGGCCATAAACTACATTTCTTTGCAGAGCAATTTTCTATTCAAATTGTTATTGCTCTTTCCCTCAGCCTCAAGTGGAACACTGGTTAGAAGTGCCTGACAAAGAACTCCGAATCACCACATCCACTGCAATACACAGCTGTTAATTGGTAATTGCTTTGAGTAAATAAAGGTCTAAACAACAGGTGGGCCATGATTGACGGTCTGTGTGCCACATCCCCTCAGCGAGCTTATCCAGATTCATGAGTCTGTACCTTGTTAAACAGGCAGCAGAACTAAAAATGATACTGCTATTTTACGTGATTTAACCGGGGCTGTTATTTTAACGTGCGCTCTTACTGATCATCGGCAAGGTGTCTGGCCTCCAGCTACTCCAATTCATCTTTCAACCTCCCTGTAAATATTTATTAAGCACCTACTACTTGTCAGGCATCGCGCTAGGTGCTAGGCATGCCACAGTGAATACGACAGACGCAAATACTACCTTCAGCAACTTAACAATCGAGCAGATAAGAATCAGCGAGTGCGGGGAGGCTGTAAGAGGGACGTCAGAGCGTGGAAGCACTACAGCGGAGCTGTGGCGGGAGGGGAGGGCTGCACAGAAAACCTAAGGACGACCGTTACACACCGCGCGGAGACTTGGTGTTGTGTTTGGCACCTCGTAACATGAAATAAAATCTTAAAAACCAAGGGGCGTACAAAATAAGTTAGACTGAGCTTTTTTAAGAAACCCAAGGAAAGCAAGATGATCAAGAGACTCCAGGTCACCGATTTGGTCGAAAACTCTCATCGCCTTTGGTCAATTCAGTTACAACAGCCCCCCAGCCAGTCTCTCCGCTACTTCTCTCTTCTTCGTTCTGGCCCAGCACCCACCCTGCTCCAGAGGTGGCTTCTGTAAAAACCCAATTCTTATCCATCCTCACGGACTTCAGTGGGCTGAGAGGTGCTGGCTCCCTCCATCTTCATTTCCCACCGCACCCCACATGAACTCTGTCCTCCGGCTACACGGATGTTCCCACCCTGCTCCCACTCTGCTCTTTCATGACAAAGCACACGCTGCTTTTCTTGCTCCAAAATTTTTTGTAACCAACTGGCACAGCCTTGCTCATCAGTCAAGAACCAGTTTAAATGTCACCATCTTCAGAGATACTTTTATCAGCTCCTACAAGTACATATCCATTGCTCCCTACTCAGTGCTCACACACCAATCTACCCACACACTCCTATTCTGTAATTACCTGTTCCTAGGTCTTCCCGCCTCCACCCCACGAGGTTATAAGCCCTTTCAGACAAAGGACCACATGGTATTCATTTTTTATATCCCCAATGCCCAGCACAGACCAGAAAACTGCCATAGCTCAATTCTGTAACATAATCAAATACAAGGTAGAAGTAACGCTACTAGACAGTCAGAGAGAGAAACAACTTCTAAAGCCAAATTTAGTCAACACTGAATTCTAAGCATCTGTTCAATAGAGTAGGGAACAGGAGAATGATGTAATGAAAACAAGACTCATGCTAACAAACAACGAAACAAACAAAAACAGAAAGGGGTAAGTCCATGCACAGCGGAAGTCCAAAAGTGGAGAGCCACATGCCCCCCCCTTGCTCCTCTGCACCTTGCCTCCTCCTTCCACAAACTAAGGGTGAGGTGTAGGACCAATGTAGAGAGAAGGCTAGGAAATGCCAGACATGCCTGGAGATACACGCCTGGGAAAATACCTTCCCTTCCCCAGCAAGGTCATTTCTATGGTGACCAAAACTGTAAAGGGGAAAAGCGTGCCACAAAGAAAACTTCTTTCTCTGCACTCTCCATTCTTAGCCTTCATCAATAAATACACTCAATCACATAAGAAATGAGAAATGGTTTAAAGGAGCCACGTTCTTCTTTGTACAGGCTTAGGATTTATGTTAATAGGTCATATGGGTCATACAAAATAATAGGTCTACTCCATACAGAGAAGAACTAAATTGCAGGTTCTTTATGTGCTCAAAATAACTCAAGTGTCTATAGTTTGGGGGTTAGAATCATACAAGTGCCAAGCTATCTCCATAAGAAAGTATGGGAAAACAGAACTGGAAAGAACGAGAAAATGAGGGAGGAAGAAAGTGATAGAAGGTACAAGAGAAGGTAAGGTGCATGCTGCCCATCTGACTTTAGGTTTTTTGTGTTTTGTTTGCTTTTGTGTTTGTTTTAGTTTTATGCTATAGCAACCACCAGTACAGGATTAATATGGAACCATCAGTGCTGCCTGCCTCTTAGCTGAGTACCACATAAGAAAAAGAATTCTGCAAGCATGTTATATCTGACATGGCTGCTAACAATTTTCAAATAATACAACATAATATAAATACAGATACTGTTTTATGAGGAAAGCTAAAATGTTATACCAGCAACCCAAATAATGGTACAGGCTGTGAATGATTTAATTTTAAATCCTTAAAAACAATGCAGTAGTCTGCAAGTACCAACATTCTCAGGAGAAAATATCTTAAAGGATTCAGTTAATACATATGGATGAACCAAAGTCCACTGAGACTTAAAATAATTTTCAAAGGATTCAGGATGAACATGATATAGTTTAAGTAGTTCTAACAATGTGCATTATAATTGCTAACATCTCATTGACCTCAGGCACTGTATCTCTCAGTCTCCCCTCCCCACAAAAGAAATATTCAAGTTTTATTCACTTCTAATGAAATTATCTATGTGACATCCACCCTCTTGTTGCTCAAAGAAAATACTGGTTCTTTTTATAGTTGCCATCCATATGAAGTATGTAATCTACAAGATTAAGGCTCATTTTTTAAGAAATAGCAAAATGTTGTGCTATGCAAATATAAGCACCTCTTAGTCTATGCCAATGCAGAGCACAGACTTGGATGAGGCAAATAGCTCCAACACCCCAGCTCTCTTTTATTAGGAAAGTTCCATGAGCTCTCAAGGTTGGCTGAAAATGCAGCTCATTCTCAGCTAGCCTGAGGGCTCCTACATGGGACTGAATCTGTCCTGGTCACTGTTCCCCTGTGATAGGTTTCTGTCTGTTGCCAAAAAGGTACTCAGCATGGGGCGCCTGGGTGGTTCAGTAGGATAAGTATACAACTCTAGTTTTCAGCCCTGGTCATGATCTCACAGTTCATGCGTTTTGAGCCCCACATCAAGGTCTGAGCTGACAGTGAGGAACCTGCTTGGGATTCCCTGTCTTCCTCTCTCCCTCTCTGCCCCTACCCCACCCATGCACGTGTGCATGTGCGTTCTCTCTCTCTCCCCCCACTCCCATTCTCCCTCTCAAAATAAATAAAAACTTTAAAAAAAAAAAAAGGAACTCAACAAGACCAGGGTTTTGGTACCTATCAACTGCTTTTAAATTATAAGTAGATGACTATATGCAGAATCAATAAAAATTATCAAAAATCTTGCATTTACTCCTCAACCCACTTGAATCCGGTTTGTTTCTAAAACACTCGTCAGTGAGTCCAAATCATTCCCAAATTGCAAGCTCCCAGTTGTCTCCAGTTGCTCAAGAAATATCAAATATGTACTACAGACCCAACACTGTGGACACAAAGACATAAAGATGAATGACACTTCTAAAAAACTTACAAACCTATGAGGAAATTGGATGTGTAAGTCAATAAATTTACATAATGTGGTAAGTATACAAGAGACATATCTCTAACATACTGCAGGAAAACTAAGAGTTGTAATAATTCCACTCAGTTTGGAAGAAAACAGCAAATGGTGAAGAGCAATCCCAATTTCCTGAATACTTAGGAACCCCTAGGTACTGTGTTATCCCCTTTAAGTGAATTGTCATATTCCATGCCCATGACAATCTTATGAAGTAGATGTTATTAGGCTCATTTTACAGAAAAGGGAATTGAGTCATGTAGATGACGATAAAGCAGAGCTAGGAATCTCACCCAGATTTACCTAACTCTAAGAAGATGAGGACTTTCAAGTAAGTGTTAAAAGAGGTTCAAGGAATATAGAGGAAGAGGAAGAGCCTTTGGATAACATAAGCAAAGGCAGAGAAGACAGGAAATAGTCATGGTTTCTTTCAGGTTTGTGTAGCAATTAAATGTTTACTTATTTAGTAATGAATACATATTTTAAAGCTGCACCCTATATAGTAAGTAATTCAACAATATTGTTTATTCCCATTCTCATATTTCATCAATCTTTTTTTTCCTCAAAACTTCCCACATCCATGTCATTTCATTTAAAAAAGAGACAGAGAGAGAGAGAGAGAGCAAGAGAGTCACCTGAGAAGCTGCTATTAAGAAATGGGCAGAGGGCCTGAACAGACATTTTTCCAACTAAGACATACAGATGGCCAACAGACATATGAAAAGATGTTCAACATCACCCATCACTAGGGAAGCACAAATCAAAACCACAATGAAAGAAGAGCCTGGAAGGTTCAGTCAGTAGAGCATGCGACTCTTGATCCCGGGGTTGCGAGTTTGAGTCCCATGTTGGGGGAGAGTCTACTTAAAAAAATTAATTAAATTATGGGGTGCCGGCGTGGCTCAGTCGGTTGAGCATCTGGCTTCGGCTCAGGTCACGATCTCACAGTTTGTGAGTTTGAGCCCCGTGTCGGGCTCTGTGCTGACTGCTCAGAGCCTGAAGCCTGTTTCAGATTCTGTGTCTCCCTCCTCTCTGCTCCTCCCGTGCTCGTGCTCTGCCTCTGTCTCTGTCTCTCTCAAAAATAATTAAACATTAAAAAAAATTTTTTTAATTAATTTAATTAAATTTTTAAAAAGCCACAGTGAAATATCACCTTACACCAGTCCGAATGACTAGTCAAAAGGTAAAAAAAAAAAAAAAAAAAAAAAGTGTTGGCAAGGATGTGGAGAAAAAGGAACCCTCACACACTATTAGTGAGAACACTATTAGTGCAGCCACAGTGGAAAACAGAATGGAGGTTCCTGAAAAACTTAAAAATAGAACTACCATATGATCAAGTAACTCCACTGCTGGGTACTTACCCAAAGAAAACACTAATTCAAAAAGATATACGTACCCCTATGTTTATTGCAGCATTATTTACAATAGCCAAGATACAGAAGCAACCCATGTGTCCACTGATAGGTAAATGGATAAAGAAGATGTGGTATATGAATACAATAGAATGTTACTCGACCATAAAAAAGAATGAGATTTTGCCATTTGCAACAATATGGATGGATGTAGAAGGTATAATGCTGAGTGAAATAAGTCAGTCAAAGAATGACATGTAATCATATGATTTCACTCGTATGTGGAATTTAAGAAACAAAACAAGAAAACCAAATAAAACAGACTCTTAAATACAGAGAACAAACTGCTGGTTGTCATAGGGGAGGTGGGTGTAGGAATGGGTGAAATAGGTGAAGGGGTCTAAGTATATTTATCGTGATGAGCACCGAGTAATGTACAGAGTTGTTGAATCACTGTATGGTACACCGGAAATTAATATAATGTTAGTTATGTATGTTAATTATGCTTCAATTAACAACAACAAAAAAAGAGTCCCCTAAAAACTTGGTGCACCACTGACACTCTGTTACGGAGGACAACTGCACAATAGTGAGATTAGATTATGTTATTATGTAAACATCTAAAAGAAATCCTTAAACTATTAATACTTTGTAAATCAGTAAGTTCCTAACAGAGCACTCTGAGGGAAAGACTTTGTAAGAATTCAAATATATGATGCAAGGCTCTAATTGAGTTTTTTTTTTTTTTTTTTTTTTAGTGGGGTGGTGGGAACCTATTATTTGAGTTCATATAGTTAACACCTGGGAAGACTTTCAAGATAATTAAGAAATAAAGACAGTTCATTAAATATAGTGTATAATAATCTAATTTATCCTAAGTTACAAACCTCCTAAAGAAATCTATTGTATCATTAAGTATACCCGTGATTCTACCCTACAGTATTTTTTCCAAAAGGGCTGAAGTTGGGTGACATTACACATCATCACCACTAGGTGGGATCTCAACTAGTGTGAGAATCACAAAGACCAACCACAGTAATGCAGTACTAACTGGGAAGACAAATACTTCTCTCACTGGGCTTTGGAGGATCAAATTGTTTCCCTGGTGATGCCAAAAATTTATGTTTGGAGAGGACACCAAAAAGAAAGGGAAGACAAACAAGTGTTGCAGAACAAAATTAGAATCTAAGAGCATTCTCACCCAATAGGAGAGTGAAGAAGTAAGCTCAATGAAAAGTAGTATAACTAGGGAGGAAAAACAAGCCCTACAAATCAAATACAAAGGGCAACTAAGATGTTGAAGCAAAAATAGCCTATTGGCCTACTGGTGTGACAAAACAACTATCCCTTTTACAATAAATAATTTAAAGATGCTTAATAGCAAACAGTCTTCAGATCTCCCATCATGAGGATGAATGGTGACTGAAAAAAGATTCAAGGCAAATTCAGTAAAATGTAAAGGAATGAAGAGAGTAGCTATGAAGAACGGGTAAAATAATGGAAATTATGTTTAATCTAGAGAAGGGTTTCTGACTCAAACAATAGAGTACTGTGCAAAGATAAAAAAAAAAAACAAAAAACAAAAACACACAACTGAAGTTTCATAAAGTATTTAGGAATACAGGAATCCCTCCGTCCAAAAGCAAGGTCCTTCCCTGAAACAGAAAGCTTCTGGAGAGAAGCCAGCATTTACGTTTTCAAATCTAAGTATCAAATTGAGGCCCTGGGTGGAGAAGGTGGCCGGTAAATCCTCAGAGGCCTCTCCGGGTCTGTCGTCCAGGCTGACTGTATGCCAGGAGGGTACCACATACAACCAAGCTCTACAAAGGGACTCCACCCAGGCAAGGCCTGTGGGGCTCACGTCACTTTCTTCTTTAAGAGATAAAAGATGCTGAACTATATTATGACTTGCCAGGATATTTCAAAGTCACAGAAATTAGGAAGGAAGAAACAAACTCAGAAAACAGACATGCTACGGAGCAAGGCAACAACCGAAGAATAAAGAGGAAACACTAACTTGATTTCAAACCTTTTGCTTCTGTTTATATGATTAATGTTTCTAATGCAAAAATCTTAATCTTCTTTACTGATAATCTTTTAAACAGCACAACTTGTTCTGCAACTAAAAGGAAGCTCATGCAAAATTCAATAGCTCTGCCTGGTTTAGACTGGAGCTAGCAGGATATTCAAATCCTGAGAGGTCAGCTCAACCTACACAGTGCAGAATATTAGCTCAGCTTCTGAGTGCACCACTGCCAATTTCTTTTGATTTCTGTTTTATTTCATTTCCTTTGATGACGGAGCCCACACCTAACAAACACAGTGAATCTTATTAACACTAAAAATGTTCCTCCGCCTCTCCTTCATCCTCACTCACTTCTCTCCCTCTTGGACCTGCCCTGTCTTCCACTAACAGGTTGGAAACCAGGGGCCAGAGCAGGATTTCCCTTGAACTAGCAGTACCTTTCAGGTGTCCTCACACAGCCTTTTCCCATGCACAAACAACGCTTTGTGGTGATTCAAACCAGGTCATTATTAACTCATCCACTAAGTGTGACATACCTTTTAGAAGGATCTTTCTGAAGACACAGGGAAAGTAATTTCCTAAAGGACTTGCCGTACTTTTTCATCATTTCCTTATCTTCTACTCCTGTTTCTAAAGTGGGTGGATCATTCTGCAAAGTCAACATTAACACCTGCAGCAGAAACAAACACCAAGACAGAATCTCAGTACAGCAATGGCTACAGTCGAGTCTTTAATCTCTCACAAAGACCATCCTTGATTTAGGTACAAACATGCTTTTCCCATGATTTTAACCTTCCAGAAAGTGTGTGCTAAAAGTATTCATTTCCCTTTGCAAATCTGCTCAATGTGCCCTTTCACCTTTCTGTTATTCCATTGACAGAACTTACAAAATCTGTTCTGTGTGTTAAGAATGATCTCCCAAAGCGGCCAGGACAGAACTTCTGGGAACTGGCTCTCACACAGCCTGGAGGAGCACGTAGCTCCAGCACAGGGTTAGCGAGGGCCGGGGCTCTGGCTGGGAACGTGTGTGGGGGCGGGGGCCAGAGCAGCAGTTCATGTGCACAGGTCATTCATGAGTAAGGAACTGCCCCTACTCAAGGCTTCTATTAACACACTGCCAACCCTAAAAATAAATCCACACCATCCCAGAAGGTAACACATGATTTCCTTTTCTCTTTTCTTACTGAGAAAACCTACAGAATATTGCTTAAAGGCTTGGCCAAATTGAGACAGTAAGACACTGAAAGACAGCCAGAATACGAGTTACTAAAAACCATAACCAGAGAGCAAAAGGCCACGCTGCTTTTGGAGGGGGACAAAACCAAATCAAAATACAGCTTCAAATAAAAAACGTAAAAATTCCATTCGTTCACACTAACATCAAAATTACTTGCTTTAAAAAAGAATACAATTTGTAGTAAACTATTGACCTATAAAAGGAATAAACCTCATTAATGCATAAATTAGCCTTAATTTATGCAAATGTTATACATGCCAAGACTCCTCTCAAACACTTTCAGATGTGTGAATACATGAAGGATTACAGTGACAGTTTATTGTTTGTGGAGGAAAACAGCAAACAGAAGAAAGTGGGAGAGTTCCAAAGTCCTAGCAGAGTCCCGCAGGACAGGATAGCAGGCTGGGATCAGCAATATGATTTTGGAGCTGGGTGGGAAACATGAAGGAGTGGGGGAAGAAAGAAAAAAAGAAATACGAAAAAATAATACAGAAAAACCGGATGGAAGAGCTGCTTTAGCACTCTTTCTCTGAAAGTTCATTTCAATTGTTTCCGTCTCAACTTTACATTTTCTGCTAACAAAAGCAAGTATGTATGCACACACACACCCTAATCTTAAGTATGTTAAAAATACGTATATAGACTGGGGCGCCTGGGTGGCTCAGTCGGTTAAGCGTCCAACTTCGGCTCAGGTCAGGATCTCATGGTTCACAAGTTCCAGCCTCGCATCTGGCTCTGTGCCGACAGCTCAGCCTGGAGCCTGCTTCGAATTCTGTGTCCCCCTCTCTCTCTGCCCCTACCCCGCTCATGCTTGGTCTCTCTCTCTCTCTCCCTCTCAAAAATAAATAAAAACATTAAAATTGTTTTTTTTTAAATATGTATATAGAGAAAAGAGTAATGTAACTACACTAAAACCTTAACAGGGATTGTCTGTGGCTAATGAGATTATGAATGATTATTCTCTTTATTCTTGTTTGGACTGCCAAATTTTTTCCAGTAAGAATGTATTAACTTTTTAATCAGTAAAATTATTTAACCTTTTTTTATCCTCATTTTTTTTAAACCTCAATTTTTCCAGTATTTGCCTAGGAAAAAATTGAAACAAATACAGATGGTACTCTTTGTAAAATACTTTAATAATTTCCACTCAACTATTTCAGCCCCCAAATAAAATCTAATCGGGTAAATCAGCCCTGATTTACCATCTCAGAACTGAGTGAAATAATGATGTAGGCCAGTTAAAAGAATAACAAAAGTCTGAAAACAGTATCCAGATGTAGGTTATTGTCTAATAACACTGGGCTCACTTATGTCAGATGAATCACCAACATGACAGTATGAGCACATGGGTGAAATGTTACAGATCATTCCAAAAAAATTGGGGAAATCTATCCACAAAGATGGTATCACTATAATCTATTTTTGGATTTTCCTTGGGGGTCTAGGGTATTCTGCTATTAGAGGAGTAATGACCAGCATGTGTCACAGTTCTCATCCTCCACCCACCAATCTGATCACACTCTTCAGACAGCTCTGTGCTAAGAACGTAAAAGCAAGCTTCAAAGCTGGGAATTGTACCACTTTTGTCCTATTTTGTCCACTGAGAACATCAGACAACATTTAACTTGGCTGCATTCCTCCATTAATTCTCCTCAGGTCTAAGAGAAAAATGATTATGTTTAAAAGAATTACAGAACCTGTTCCATTAAATCCTATTTCAAGCCCAACATATTATTTCCAATAGTAATTACTTTCATAGGAGGGTACTTGTGATAAGGCGCTGCTCCTGTAGCCAATTCAATGGCAGTTATTCCAAAACTCCACATGTCAGCCTTGAAGTCATAGCCTCTCACCTAAGAACCAGGAAAAAACACAATTATACAACTGGAAGGTCACACATCATGAGGTCCACAGTATGTCAGGAGTCTACAGCATATATGCACAACTTCGAAAATATCACTTTGCTAAGGCCCAGCAATCGGGAATTAAATCTGAGTTACATGATGCATTCTAGTAACATCATTGATTTAAATGAAATTTTAGTGTATTTAATGATACAAAACATCACTTTTATATATATATATATATATATATATATATATATATTTTTTTTTTTTTTTTTTTTTTTTTTTTTTTTTTACCTGTTCCATGACTTCAGGGGCCATCCAACACGGAGTGCCAACAAATGTTTTTCTTACTTTATTCCGGGTAACATCACCCCCTGTTGCTAAGAATGCACTTACCCCAAAATCTGTAAGAAAAAAAAAATCACCCTTATTTTATGTAAGACATTATTGCTTACAAATTCTGGTTTTATAAACATCTCTTTTCCTGGTGAGCTTTCCAGTGATGATGACTTAATTGTTCCAAACACCATGAGCTCTCTCAGGGACCACCAACGCATCCTGCCATCCTACAGTTTAAACAACATCATCATGGGTCAGCAAGCCCACCAGTCCACAAGCTTAGCATACCAAATTGTATTTTCTATCAAAAAGGTATCAAAAGTCATAACTAATCATAAAGGATTACAGCAATAAAAATAATAACACATTCTTAATGGCCTAAATACAAAGGATCTCAGTTTTTAGCTGAAATCATGTATAAGAATAGCACTGGAAGCAGTAAAAATAGTATGTAAGGTAGTTTCCCTTTTTTTATTTTAATGTTTATTTATTTTTGAGAGAGAGAAACAGTGTGAGCAGGGGAAGGTACAGAGAGAGGGAGACACAGAATCTGAAGCAGGCTCCAGGCTCTGAGCTGTGAGCACAGAGCCCGATGCAGGGCTTGAACTCAGGAACCATGAGATCGTGACCTGAGCTGAAGTCAGACACTTAACTGACTGAGCCATGCAGGCGCCCCTGTGATGTAGTTTCTTCTTTTGTCTTTCTTTTACAATGATTACTTTCTAGCCTCTAATTCCACATCATCAATGTCTGGGGAGTGGCTTTTTTTTTTTTTTCTTAAGGTGGCTTGGGGGATGGGTGAAATAAGATTACGAGTTCACTTGTGGTGATGAGCAGAGTAGCGTCTAGAACTGCTGAATCACTAAGTTGTCCACCTGAAACTAACGTAACACTGTATGTTAATTATAGCTCAATTAAAAATTAAAATAAAGGATAAATAACATCATCTCCCACATTCTCATGACCTTGCTTAAAAGTGCTAACACCTTAGGCAAAATCGTAACGGCAAATCCACAAACCCAGGTACATAAAGCCAACATGCCCAGGTTTGTACATATGTAGCAATCAACACAAAGGAAAAGCTCGGTCAGCAAAGATTGTTTTTTTCTTTTTTCCTACGTTTGGTTTCTGGATAATTTTCATAGGTATAGATACAATGGTTTGTAGAATGAAAAAACACTTTTCTTAACATCCATTACATACTAAAAATTCTTTTTGTGAGCAGATAAATTAGGCATACTGTATGGAAATACACACATGCATTTATGCAAAAAACGTTTGTATGTGACAAAAGAGAAAGGAATACCTGGTGATTATTAATGCATGCATTTCTGCTTAGATTTTTATTAAAAGTTAAAACTAGTTAATAAGTTCAAGTACCAACTACTCAGGGCTAGTACAGACCTACCAGGTAGAGCCAACTAAAGAACAGCTCAATAGTAAGCTGGTAAACAGTAATTTAAAAAGGCGATCAACACCTCAAAATGCCACAGCAGACTGTGTAGTTTGAGCCCCTGCCAATTCCTCTCGTTTAATTCTCCTTTGCTGATCCCCTTTCATGACTACCAGGATGACAGCCATTTACCCAAGAGCAAAGTCCAGCACAAACCAAGGTGAAAATGTATTAGCATTTGCTTTAGGTCTTCAATATGAAGTTAGGGCAATAACACTATAACCAGTTCCCTGAGTTGAAATCTGTTGACTGTTTTACTTTACTTACATTTAAATTTACTCAACTCCCTAAAGGATTTCAACTACAAGTAAAAGGAATAAAAATTGACAAATGTGAGTCTTTGTTCCCACTGCTACGCTCATGTTAATACTGAGCAGAAGTGTATTTTGAAAAGGTTAGATAATTTAATTTGCACATATGTGCCAAACTAAAACTATTTGAATTCTTATATTTTGGTCAGAAAAATGAAGCCTTGTGAAAAGAAATCTCTAGAACCAGTAAGCCAGTCTCCTGTAGGTGGGAGGAAATACAATTCATGTTCTTACAGAAAAGCTAGTGAATAAAACCATTTGTAAACATCTACTATATTCAGCTAGAGGAAAAGATAGTATGATGAGCTTTGAAAAATATTAATTTCAAGTTAATTTATACTTCTGCAAAGTTCAACAATGAATCCAACATCCATTTCTTTTTAGTTTTTTTAATGTTTAGTTTTGAGAGAGAGAGAGCAAGAGCACATGCACATGAGCAGGGGAGGGGCAGTGAGAGAGAGGGAGACACAGAATCTGAAGCGGGCTCCAGGCCCTGAGCTGTCAGCACAGAGCCCAACGTGGGGCTTAAACTCATGAGCCGTGAGATCATGAGCTGAGCCAAAGTCAGATACTTAAACTCCTAAGCCACCCAGGTGTCTCTCCAACATTCCACTTCTATTAAAATAATTCTGTGGGGTGCCTGGATGGCTCAGTCGGTTAAGTGTCTGACTTTGGCTCAGGTCATGATCTCACAGTTCGTGAATTCGAGACCACCATCAGCTCTCTGCTGTCAGCACAGAGCCCACTTCGGATCCTCTGACCCCGTCTCTCTCTCTGCCCCTCCCCACTTGCACTCTCTCAAAAATAAATAAATATTTTTTAAAAATTAAAATCAAAATAAAATAATTTTGTGGGGCACCTGGGTGGTGGCTAATTCAGTTAAGCATCCAACTTTGGCTCAGGTCATGATCTCACGGTTCACGAGTTCAAGACCTGTATCAAGCTCTATGCTGACAGCTCAGAGTTGGCTTCAGATCCTCTGTCCCCTCTCTCTGCCCCTCCCGGCTCAGCTCACATGCTCTGTCTCAAAAATAAATAAACATTTAAAAAAATAATAAATTTGTAACAATGTAATACTAAGTACATATCATCTGTACTCTAAGGAAAAATATATTTTTAATGCAGTTGCAGCAACCCTACACCCCAATCTCTCCTAGAAGATATAATCCATATAAAAATCCATAGTTAACATTAATTTTTTTTAATTCCTTAAAAATTCCATATGATTACATTAGACCTTTTTAAAGCTACAAAAACAGCTGAAAAAGATGCATAGGAGCAATTTATTACTGACAATACCCCTTCAATGTATCCTTCATGATTCACGTATTTATTCATAGGCTCCACTTAGAACACTCACTTTAAAGTCATAAACAGATGGTTAAATGTCTTTAATGCTCAGAACAAAAAATTCCAGAAGGAGAATACGCCAATCCTAACATCTACTCACCCTTACGACTACAGAATAAATACACGATGTGCTCCAATGTATTGCCAATGTATATACAGAAAGATTTATATGTACTGAGAAACAACATTGTGACCAGAGTACATAGTGTGCCTGTGTAAAAAGGAAAGCCGGTATATTCCGACCAGACAGTGTACCTAGGACAGGGAGAACGAGGTGGTGAACCACTGCACTAAAAAGAGCCCTTGTTTTAGGAGAAGTCCGTCTATACAGCCAAGAAGAGTGCAACCAGACAGACGTGGGTCAGAAACCATAAACATCACTCCAGCGACACGGGATCACAGGCTACACATAGAGCTAGCCCGCCCATCTTCCTGCATCCAGAAATAACTGCATCCCAAACCAGAAAGGATGCTGTCATCCCAGGCACTAAAGGCTCCCTCACATCTCCTGAATCCACCCACCCCGCTCCTTCCACACTGCTGCTGGGGCGGCCTGCTGAACCCCCACCATCGTCCTGCTTCCCAGGAGACTGGCACACAGGCCTTTCTCTCCCTAACTTCTCCCTTGAAAGGCCCTCTGCTCCCTAGGAAAAAGTCAGAATCCCTGAGCACAGCATGCACATCAGACTTCCCTTTTCCTCTCCCGCCTCAGCTGCCCCTTCTCCCAAATGCAGCCCTGAGGCTGGGCGCTGCTGAACCACTTACTGTTTATTCCCCGAATCCATCACCAGCCTTGCCCTCCACGACGCTGCCTAAGCGCCCAGGTACACTGTTCCTCCACTAAGTGCAGGGCCACCGGCAGGGGGCGTCCTGCTCATCCTTATTAATAATGGAAGCCTCTTTGGCATCCTGACTCCCTGTGCCTCGAGGCTCTTTCACAGCCCCTCGTGTTGGGGTGTGGTTAGTCTGATGCCCACCCAACACCTTTGCCTGATGTGTGGTGTACGATTAAGTAACTTTGGGAACTGTCTTATTTTGGTATATGTGAATGCTTAGCCCTGCGGCGGCTCCCCCAGGTTTGGGGCATAGCCACCTAATTTGGAGAGCGGGCAGATCCTCCAGGAAACAGCACGGTCCGCACTGGCAGGGGCCAGGTGTCCCGGTAGTTAGGCTGCACGCCATGCTACTCCCCCACCCTGGGAGTTTGGCACACCCTGAATCTGGGCTTCTGGGTCTTTTTCCTTACCTGGCTTCTTGGTTATGCCTGTTTTTATATTATGTTCATATTTATAATCATGAGGGAAACAAAGGCAAGAGAAATGTAGCTAAAATTAAATCTCCTTACAACTTGCAGACACCTGGGACATGCAGAGCGTGACCATCCTCAAGCAACTCAGGGCTACCTTACTTCCTTGATGTTTTTGCTTTATTAAAGACTAAAAATAACCTTATCTTAACAATAGCTAGCCCCTCAAGGTCCTGAAAGCCTGGCTTCCCAATTCCTTAGAGACTTAACGCTATCCCTAACCCCCACTAACTTAAAAGTATATTATCAGTTACTCCTCACAACCCCAGTGCAGCTCTATCTGTCCACAGGTCCTGTCCCTGTGCTTTAATAAAATCACCTTTTAGGGGTGCCTAGGTGGCACAGTTGAGCGTCCGACTTGAGCTCAGGTCATGATCTCGCAGTCCATGAGTTCGAGCCCCGTGTCAGGGTCTGTGCTGACAGCTCAGAGTCTGGAGCCTGCTTCAGATTCTATGTCGCCCTCTCTCTTTGCCCCTCCCCTGCTTGCTCTCTCTCTCTCTCTCTCTCTCAAAAATAAACATTAAAAAAAATTTTTTTTAATAAAATCACCTTTTACACCAAAGACATCTCAAGAATTCTTTCTCGGCCGTTTGCTCAAGAACCCTATCAATAACACGCTCCTGCTTCTCCTCACCATGTATAAATATGCTTTAAAATAATTGTCAGGTAGATCAATAGACGGACTATTCTCTGCCTTCAGACTGGGATGAGGAGATAAGCATTAACATGTGTACAGTGGAAGATATAAAATATAAGAAAGATATATTTCCTGACTTTAAGAATATTACCCCTGAGGAGAGGGAAGGCATGAAACAATTAACAACAACAATGCGCTGCTATCTGTGTAGACACGGAGGAGCCAGGAGTGTTAAGAACCATGGAAGACTCCACATCCATGGGGGCCTTGGACCTGGCCTTCAGGAAGAAGTTAAGACCTGGAGAGGCAAGCCGAAAAGGAAATGGCATTCCAGACAAAGAAGCAGCGTGAGCAAAGCACAAGTGTTGAGCCAAGAGGAAAAAGTGTCTGACAGCTGCAGGGGTCGAACACTCAAATACCTACAGGGGCCAGGCGGGAGTAAAGGAGGGAGGAGGGCCTTGCAAACCAACAGCACAATCCCAATGATTAAAGGGCACTTGATACTCAGTGTCAGCACAGGGGGACCCTAGGAAGTGCTGGGCCCTCCCCAGGAGCCCATTCTCGGTGCCCTCCTACCCCAGCTCTAAAAAGTGGGCTGCTGCTATTCCACTGGAAAACAAAGTCACCTTAGAGGAATAGGGTCTGGTGTGGCCGAAGTCCCAATTTTCCCAGAGCAAGCCAAATATCGAGACCTTTATGCAAAAGCTCTCTTTTCTGTTGCCCGCAACAAATTCATTTAAAAAAAAAAATTAGGCAAAATAAAGCAATTATGCCTCCCCGGCTTAGCCTGCAAAACTAATCTGGTAAGTTGTTACAATGCCTAAAATTTACCTAAAATACTTTCACATACACCATGCAACATTATATTTATGAGACCCAAGTGGTCAACTGACACCCTGACCCAGAATGCCCAGTGCCAGAAGGTTCTGGTAGCATTTGATGAAGGATGCCAGAGGCAGCTGCTACAAGTATTTCAGTTATCTGTATCTAAGTATAGATAAGTACGAGCCAGGTGAATGCCCAAAAGGGGCTATTATTGGAGAATATTAATGCCAGTCACCTGTCGGTAGCCATGATGCATGTGAGAAACAGGCTCTCACTGACCAAAGTAAAGGCAGTCAGCACACAGAGAAGGGCTAAAATTTTAGCTATACTCCCCACTCTTGAGTGAATAAAAAGAATCCAGCCAGGCCCAAGAGTAAGCTAAATCCCTCCCCAGTTCTAGGTCTAGTTTGATTCTAGACTCCCAAGTACAAGTGTGTAAGAAAACTGCATCTGTAATGTTGGCATGTCTGCTTCGAGTGAATTTTCCATTCACCTAGAGAGACAGAGAGCAGGAACTTCCTTGAGTGCGCAGAACAAATCTGTGAGGGCTCTCTAGGGGCTTGTTTGCCAATGAATGGCAAAATTTGGTCTGAAACTCGATTTCCTTAAAACCTGGGAGTGGTGTTGCTGGTGAAAGGCCAAACGTAACCCGCCTCAAACATCTGTAACAGCTACGAATACCTGTAAGGAGGAACCTGAGTTGTGCATGAGACACTGGCTCAGGTTAGTTCAACCCTTGGCGAGAGAATAATGGAATCGGCATCTGATGGTTCAGAGCTTCCTAAAATGTATCCAAAACGGGTGACGACGCATCAGATCCCTTCAGACCTGCAAGCAGCTCATGGGGGGGGGGGGGGGGGTCTGGGGTAGTGGGAGCCACCACAGCTACAGGGAACCCCAGTAGCTCTTTATTCGAATCAGTCTCTTTTCCCATAGTATCTTGGTCTAGAAAAGCAGGGAAGCACAGAGACTGGAGGAGCCCAACCACAGAGTCTCGTCCCAGGTAAGAAAGAGAAGCTGAGCCCCGTCCGCTCAGCACCCTGGACTACTGCTGTGCTCTCTCTAGCCCAAGAGGAAATCCGGGAAAAGCAGTCATTTGGGGATGTTCAGGAGTAAAATCAACAGGGCCTATATCTGAAGAGAGACTCTGGAAATGGAAAGGATTAGACAAATTCTTAGGAAAATAGGAAGATTTAGTGGATATTGGAACTGAAAAAGAAGAAGGAAGTAAAAAGATTAAATGACCTGGCAGAGACCACACAGCAAGTTATCGAGGGTCTGAATAAAATCCACAGCCCTTCACCCTTCACAGAGGAGTCATCCACTTAGCCTTGGTTTCCTATTTGAAAAAGTTCAGTGTAACTTTCTGTACTGAAAAGGAAACGCAAGACAGAATAATGGGGTTAATATTCCACAAATCTCGAGCTTGTCCCTGAGTAAAGATCAAGTTGTGATTACACAACATAGAAAAACTAGTTTGAGGTTCCCCGGTTATTCTGAAATGTCATATTTATGTCACCAAAAACAATTCCTTCCCGATTTGGTTTGATTCCCAGTTTTGGGTTTTGTCTTGTTTTCTCACAAGAGACTCTTGAGACTTTACTGGCAAAACCGAAGCGTACTTCTAAACACCCAGGAACATTTTCAGGGCTGCCGGCATCCGGCTTTCCTGAGTCCCACAGGTTTCCTTAAAATGTTATGCCACCAATGTTGGATAAATAAAGAAGTATACAAAGAAGTACGCTGCGATTCAAATTCTGCAAGCTATGTAACAATAGGTATAAAACAGAAGCAAAAACTTTCTTAACAGAGGAGGCTACAGAAACTTGTTTGTGTGTCTTAGACAGAAGGCGCGTGCGCACGTGAGCCGGGTAAAGGGGCAGAGGAAGAGAGAATCTTAAGCAGGCTCCACGCCTCAGCACAGAGCCCGACACAGGGCTCGATCCTATGACCCTGGATCATGGCCTGAGCCGAAATCCAGAGTCAGATGCCCAACCGGCTGAGCCATCCAGGCGCCCGGAAAGCCGTTTCACTTTAAACAAAGTTCTTTTAATGTTTTTACAGGTGTGCCAGTAGTGCAGCACCCCACTGACATTCGGGAAGCAGGGGCTGTTCACAATAACGTCCAGCTGGTGTGGGTTTACAAGCCAGGGGGCTTGCAGAGCTCTGATTTAGGCACAACCCTGGCCTTCTAGCAAGAGCTAATGTGAGGAAATGTGATGTCAATTTAAACATCAATGTTACATGCCCTGAACAACATGAATAGAAAAAACATGTTAATGTGCCCAACATACAACACTCGATACGCAATTAAAAGTGTCATCTTCTGCTTGCTGGCAATTCCTAGGTGCCCTTTCCCCGCAGATTTTCTTGGTTAGAGAAGGAAAATACAGACCAGGGTAAGTAAAGGCTTTAGCATTTTCAGAATCAAACCTCACCTCTTCCAACTGAAATCCAGACCACTATTCTGTCCAGATTAAGCTTCCTAAAACACAGTTCTGATCACAGAGCACTCTGGTCAAAATCACTCTCCTGACCCGGCATCTGAAGAATAGCAAAAAAGCCACCGCACACCCCACCCCAGCCGCACTTCCATCATGTATGTGGAAGCCAACAGGCTTCCAGTATTGTCTCCTTCTGACTGATGTTCACCCAATTATCACATACTCTGGTAGAGTGTTTTTAGCTTCACTGACCAAATCACTGTTTTCCAGTTTTTATTTTTTTAATGTGTAATTACCTTTAGCCTTTCTACCCATTTTTCTGTTTGTTGTAGTTTTGTTTATAAATTAAGTAGGAACAACTTTTCACTCCCCTGGAGCCTTGCCATCCTCAGAGTGTCATCAGATCTTGGGGCACCGAGAGCCAAGTCTGAATGGAAACAGGGAGAGCCATCCCCTCATGCCTGCCGGGGATCCCTGCAAACCTGGGCAGGAGAAAGCATGGTGCAGTGCTGACTTAGAGGTGACTGAGGGGACACTTCAAATTCTCTAGGTGGACACCGTACCTCTGGGTACCTGCGTTGTGCTCGGCAGAACTCAGCAAACCCAGAGCAAGAAGCAGAGCCCAGATCCCAGGAGGCCAAATCAAGATGTGGCAAGACCTAGGACAGTGGCTCCCAACCGTCACTGGGCTCATTTCCTTCTTGAAACAGGAGTAGTTTTCTTACCATTCTAATAGTTTCAGTGCACCATGAATGTGAATACAACTACTAAGAGGCCAAATGGCTGGGCGCCTGGCTGGCTCAGTCAGGGGAGCTTGTGACCCTTGATCTCAGGGTTGTAGGTTCAAGCCCCAAGGTGGGTGAAGAGATTACTTAAAAAAAAGAAAAGAAAAGAAAAAAAGAGGCCAAATGACAACACACTTGGCGTGGATACGTGGCCCCCACTCAGAGGCATATACTAGAAGGTCTTGACAATTTCTAGTGAGTCTCCACCAAAAATTCCTGAAACTAAAGGGAAGGGAAAACGCACCAAGGAAGGACACGGTGAGTACAAAGGAGTCACATTTCCACCCTCAGAAGGCACTCTGGAATCAAACAGGCCTGTGTGTGGTCCCAATTACACTCCCTGATAATTTACTTCTTTGAGCAATGGTTTCACAAGCTATAAAATGGGGAGTATAGAATAGATTCAGAAGATGTTCAATTAATAGTCCTTGTTGGCTGCCTACCCAACATCCATGCCCCTCCGCTCTTCTCTATCAGAATCCTGCTTGTGTGTGTCAGGCCTCAGGGGATGGAGTATACTGCTCTAAGCCAACCACAGTGTTTGGCTCTTCTTACCAGTGAATGGTCTGAAGGTCTGCCCTAGTCTTGGCCCTGAGATCCAAGGGGCATACGGCATAAGCTCTTGCAGAGAAATTCTCCACCTGTAGAAGAACCTTGTACATGAGGCTCCTTTACTGCTCACTCCCCAGCCTGTTTAGGACACTATCAGGTGAGGGTGAGATGCTCGGAGTGAGCACCCCATAGAGACATGTTCTGGCCGACATACTGAGATGCAGAACAGACAGCAGGATGGAGCAAGACCTCTGTGCTACTGCTGGGCTTCCGCACCAACCCTGGAACCAAATGCCCCAGACTTCTGTGATGCGGGATAATTAAATGTCCTTACTGTTTGATCTCCTGCCAGTCAAGCACTCTGGCATTTGGACCCAAAGACTTCTTAATTCTTATAGTCACCTGTCCTTCCCCAGTCCTGCCATGTTTATTCATACTTCTTGACCACTAAGGGTTAACCATTGCATCAGAGGCTAAAATCACTGCAATCCCCAAAAGGACTTGGTAAAAATCAGCAAGAAAACAATTTAGTACACAGTGCAATTCCGGAGTTTTAAACAGCTCTAGTATTAAGCATGGCTCTTAATGCCAGGGGCACAAATCAAAACAAATAAATGCACAGGCATCTCGGAGGCGGGGGGTGGGGGGAATAACACACTGCAAGAACAGTTGAATTCACTTTTTTTACCAGTAGTTTTTTTCCGTTTTGGGCTACACTTACATAAACCTTCCAGAAACAGAGAACAATACACTTCTAAGAAAATAAGAGAAAGAAGTATCTTCAACTTTTGCCACTCAAAAGTGGGGTCTACCAGAATCATAAGCATCACTGGGGTTCCCCCAAGAAATGCAGGCTCTTGGGTCCCACCCCAGACTTGCTGAAATCAGCATCTGCATCATAGCAAGACCCCTAGCTGATCTGATGCACAGAGAAGTTGGAGAAGCACTGCTCAAGAGTATGGTCTCCCTAGCAGGGCACGATTCAGTATGACTGGATGATCTCAAAGTAATGTCAACTCCATGGCTCCCCTCTTTTACCTCTTAGACGCAGAAGACACTGGTAGTGGAGACACAGTAGCAGAAAAAAAAGCGTTTATGTGTGCACATTCATGTATTTTATGACACGGTAAATAGGAGTGCAATACTAAAAACATAAATCATGCCCCACAAAGAACTCACCCAGTGATCCTCAAGGGTGTCTAATGTGTCAAACAGGACAAACAAACCCACACACGGCACACTCCAATTTTAAAATCTTTTTTTAAAATACAAGAAGATAATTTATGATCACAATACTTCTGAACAGTCCATCAGTAGCAGCTGCTCAGTAGAGACGCCAAGGCACAGAGGAGATAGGCCGTGGCTAAGTATCATTCTCGGCACAAGATGTTTGGAACACCATTCCCTTCTCAACCTCTGACGTGCAATTGTGTAGCATGATATATTATCATTAAAGTGATAACCTTGAATCTGCTCGTCTTTTAAGCAAATGATATACACGTTGGCATCTCATCTACTATTAGTGATCAATTACTCACACACTACTTCATTACAGATTGGGATACAACACCTGTCCCGCTCAGGAGGAAGGCTGACATCCAAAGAGGAACCAGATAGAACCAGAACGAGTTCTCTGAAACCCTCGTTCTCTACCCAATCTCCTCTCCCCTAATCAGACTCCCACTTTTTCAGTTCTATTTATTCCTTCATGTAAACAAAAGGTGTTCACTGGCCTTCTTTGGCTCCACAGGCTACAACCCCCAACCACAACATGGCGTCTAGGCATCCACTGACAGAAAACACAATCTGCCATATTTCCAGAGTCTGCCCCCTGGAGTCACTTTTCAACTGCTCTGAACAAATCCATGTTTCCCATCTGTGAATGAGGGAGAGGTACTCCTGACCTTATATGAAACATCAGAGAACGACAATTTCACAGCCTTTTCTAACAACAAAAGAAGAAATCAGAAGACACCATATTTTTATTCCCTAAAGGTAGAGTTTCACCTTTCAAAATAAAAGAAACACAAAGAAGCAAACCTTCCCATGGCTGGCCTCACATGTGGATACACTCTTAAAAGTGCCATTGACAGGTTTCCTTCAAATGTGTTAAATTTTAACTTACAAAAGGAGAAGTCCTTAGCACTTGTTTGTACTTTGTACATGGAATCAATATACATCCATGATATGATAGACAAATAAGAAAATTTCAACAGAATTCTTGGTAAAAATGTTGAGGCTACACAAGCTGCCACTCACTCCCTAATTCCTCATTCTCCCCATTCTCACACTCAGGACGATAAGCCTTTAAAAGGACAAAACGATATCAATTCACATTTGGTTCACAGTTCAGTTGGCTAATGTGATCAATTAGCTAAAGCGTGAAGAACAACACTAATCTAAGACGACAGCAAACCACCGATCATGTGCCCAACTACGTCAGAGCCACAGCAGGTGAATATCCAGTGACCAGTGAAGCCAGAGACCACACCTGGTGGGGCACCAGCAGAAGGCAGGGGGCTGGGGAGGCTGGAGCAGTAATCCAGACCAGCTGTGCTGAAGGAACCAGGCAAGGGGCAGCTGTCTCACGTCATTGATGGGCATGACCAAGAACTCACTAGTGGTCAACTTTCTATCACAAGTGGTAATTATGGTGAACAAAAGAAAACCACAGATAATCCCCAAATCTCGAATCCATTCTTCCCTGGCTCCCCAGTGGGGACGGGGTATCTGTAAAGATGCTCTGGTGAAACTAGTAACAGGACACATCACTTGGCTTACTCTCCCCTCCATGTCCAAGACCATCCTCTGATTTGAATGCTTTCAAACAGGATGGAGAATTTCTCTAGTGACTGAGGTTAATGAAGGGCCACTAAAACATTCTGATGTAAGACAGGTCCTAGAGAAAGTCTTATCAAACTTTCTCATTCTGTAGATGAAAAAACTGAGCCCGAGGGTCAAGAACTGTCAAAAGGCATAGAGTTAAGAGGCAGGAGTAGGGGGAGCCCAATGGTAAGGAAATGAGCCAAGGACTGAAAGAGAAGTCAAGAGATCTGAGACTGGCTTTTATGACCTTCAAAATGACCTTCAAGGAGTCCACAATGGCTTAGCAGTCCTCAATCCCCTCATCTCTAAGACCTACTCTGCTGAACTGAAAAAGCCGTTGTACGGAGAGCACTAGGTAAACATATTACACAGATACTATCATTTCCCAAACCAAAGGCAGGCTCTGGAAGTCAACAGGGGCTCCTGGCTGCCCATATCTGCCAAGACGGGCACAAGCAACTTAGATCAAATATTAATAAGTCTAAATTTCCAATGCAATATTCATATACCTGCAGGTGCTCTTTTTCACATAAATCTCCACTTGACGAGCTCTCATATCAGAAGCTTTCAATAAACCAGAATGACCCATCTGTACACTTTACAAGAGATGGTCCCTGTGGGAGATGATTAAAATAGCACAATTCCAGTTGCCACAAGTATTTAAACAATTTACATCATTTCTACAAAGTTTTGAGAAGGATTACTGAGGCTAATACAATCTTCAAAGATTCTGTATATTTTTAAGTCTGCAATAAAGAAAACCTCACATTTAAAACTCTTAACATTGAAGAGTCACTGAAATATGAGGATCATGTATTAAACTCTGTTGCTCAGTATTTTTTTAATCTAAATTTACTAAATAGTCATATTTTCATGAACTCACTCAGCAACTATTTACTGTGCTCTAAGTGCCATTTCCAGTTTTAAACCCTGCCTTCATGGAGCTGGTCTATAAGTTGGGGCAGTGGTGGAAGGGGAGGTAAATACGGTTAATCAACAAAATTACGAAATGCAATATAATACACAGCAGTGCTTCTCAGACTAGTGTGCATCAGAATCACCTGTGTGCTTCTTCAAATACAGATTGCTTGGCTCTACTTCCCAAGTTTTAGATTCAGCAGGTGCAGGGAGGAAGAGCACAAGAATCTGCATTTTTATCAAGTTCCTAAGGTGATGGTGACACTGCTGGTCTAAGATCATACCTCAAAAACACTAACACAGGGTACACTGATGTATGCCATAAAGAAAAACAGACCAGGGCACAGGGGGTATGGGGTAGAGGAGGCTACACAGGATGGCCTTGGAAGCCTCAGTGATGTGACATTTGAGCTAAGTTCTAAAGAAGGTACTGAAATGACTATTCCAGATGGAGCAGCCAATGCAAAGGTCCTGAGGCAGCAGCATGCATGGCAAGGAAACCAGTTTTCCTAGAATGGAGTGAGGGAGAAGATGAAGAGATGGGATCAACAAGATAATGTTAGGGAACAGATCTTGTAAGGCCGGGTGGGCCACCATAATATTTTTGACTTCACTCTGAGATGGGAAGGCACTGGAAGGCTTCAAGTAAAGGCATGACACAAGCCGACTGAGTTTGACAGCATCCCTCTGGCTGCCACATAGAGAACAGAGGGGACAAGGGCAGAAGAGGACCTCTCAGGAGACCACCACAATAACCCAGGCAAGAGCTGAAGGTGGCCTAGAGCACGAGGACAGCAGGGGAGGCGGTGAGACGTGGTTAATGAGAGGATTTGCTGACAGAATGGGTATGAGAGAAAGAGAAGGACCAGGGAATACCAATTCCTGGCCTATTCTGTGCAAGGACAGAGCTGCCATTAAAAGAAGCAAGGAAAACTGTGAGAAGGGAATTCTGTTAGTGGGCATGCGGGTTATAGTTTTTCTGTATTAAATTATACCAGCTTTAGAGTTACAAGGAAACTTGAGAACCCAAGCACCTCATTTTATAGGTGATACAAACTATGGCCAGCAAGACTTGGCTAGGGGCACCGATTGTCAGTGACTTGAAAAGCTAGATAATCTTCCGCTCCTGTGTCTTCAAGCGTATTCCTTGTAATCAAGTGTTAAATTTACATTCCAAAGTATAAATGTGTTACCTATTCAAATTTCCTAAAAACCTCTAACCTATGGTATGATACATGTAGTAACTTGTATTACTAATCAAAAACGCCTTTTCCCAAATCTTTCCTACTTACCATACACATTTAAAATTTATCCCAGGCACTGGGGTGCCTGGGTGGCTCAGTCAGTTAAGCGTCCGACTTCAGCTCAGGTCATGATTTCGCAATTTGTGAGTTCAGGCCCCGCATCGGGCTCTGTGCTGACAGCTTGGAGCTCTGAGCCTGGATCCTGCTTTGGATTCTGTCTCTCTCTCTCTCTCTCTGCCCCCTCCCCTGCTCATACTCTGTCTCTCTCAAAAATGAATGAACGTTAAAAAAAAAAAAATGATCTATCCCAGGCACCTACATGGCTTAGTTGGTTGAGCATCTGACTTCAGCTCAGGTCATGATCTTGCAGTTCCTGAGTTCGAGTCCCACATTGGGCTCCATTCTATGCTGACAGCGGAGCCTGCTTCAGATCCTCTGTCCCCCCTCTCTCTCTGCCCCTCCCCGGCTTCTGCTCACTCTCTCCTGCTCTCAAAAATAAACAAACATATAAAAAATGTTTAATGAAATACTAAAAAAGATTTCTCCCCATGACAGTCTATTACACTAGACTTGATGTGGCTAACCTAGATTGCCCAGGTATACACATTTCCCTCTGCTTACAAATTTTTGAAATTAAACTTAATTGTTAACTGTATAATACCTGTTTCACCTGAACGGTAAACTTACGACAGCAGACGAGGTCTCTCTTGCTAAGCACCACATCCACTCAGAGGGCTATGCCTACAACACAGCAAATATGCAGTAAACATCTGCCAACCAACCACTTCAGGCGCATAAAACCCATACGGTTAATGTTCGCCTTTTCTCCAGGGAAGGGCCGTTTTTTTGCCATAACAAATGCAGGCTCTGGGAAGCAGAAAAATAAATGAAGAAATGATCATACGAAGAACGGAGTTGGACTGCTCTGCTTGTTTTCTGACAACTCTTGTTTTTCCCAGACCTCAGCAGCTTGTGGTAATATACAAAATGTAATTTAATAATGACACTACAGGCCCGTAAAGGCAGAAAGGGAGAAAGGAAGAGAAGAAGGAAAGAAGGGAAGGAGGGGGAGGAGGGAAGGAAGAAGGAAGACTAAGTCCCATCTGCCCCATGTCTTCCTAGATGCTGAAATCTTGAAGCTCAACCTTGTGCCCCATGCAGCTAAATAGGCACACCGGGGAAATATTCCAGCAAGAGCAAAGCAAAGGTATTCCCCCCATTGCGTTCACCTCATAAGACTTCTTTACGTTGTTGCTCAAGCAACTGCTAGCAGCTGTTAAAGGGTAGGAAGCTGCTTAAAATCTCCCCAAGTATTTCCCATTGATGATAGACAGATGGACTGGAAAACTAGGTTTCCAGAATTGAATGGCATTCTTGCTTCCTGCTAGAGGTTTCACCAAATGTTACCGCTTGATTTGTCAAGATCCCAAAATTCGGAAAGCCACATTAATTTGCTGTCCCTATTTATTTAAACAAACAAAAAAATGAATATATGAAAATTTTGGCATAATTCATTAAACCATAATTCACATAATTATAAACTACCTGAAACTCACAACATACATTGTGGTTCACTATGAAGCACTCTTGATACCCTCCAAAGATCTTAATTTGTACTTGGACTCTATTTTCTGACTATGCCAATGCTTTTAATTTGCGTGCTCTGCTTCACCATATTAATCATTTCATTTGTAGCTGGCTAACGCAGAACTTGCCTTAAAGCAGGAAGCAGAAAAGCATGGGCAGACGAGATTGGAAAAACAGGCAGGGCCTTCACATGCCATGTTGGGGAGCTGGGGCTTCACCCCCCCAGCAACAGTTTTAATCTTTATGCAAAGGAATGACATGGTCAGATGTGCACTGTGGATTTTCCACCCTGGTGATATGGGGGGAAATCAATGGGGTGAAGAAAACGGGAGAGCAAAATGATATGGCTGGTCAGACGGAGAGCCTACAACAGCCTTGCCTCCTAGCCTCCTCCCTGTGATCTTACAATGTCTAAATAATTAAAGGACCCCACCCCCATTTCAATACAGAAGCAATGTGAGCTAACTAATTCTAAAATGGAATGTGTTAATTCCTTTAACCCTCTAGTATTTTTCCATTGTTCAGATATGGAAACTAAGGCGCAAGTGTTTAAATAACTTGGTCACAGGGCTAGGCGGAGTTATGCCAGGATTCAAACCACAGCAGTCTGGTGTCAGAGCCCTGCTCTAGGCCAAGGCACCAAAAATACAATGACACTGTCATTTCCTGATTCAGATGCCTCAGGGACCTTCAGACCTTTCTGATATGTTTTTTAATTTTTTTTTAATGTTTATTTTTGATCGAGAGAGAGAGAAAGACAGAGCGTGAGCAGGGGGAGAGGCAGAAAGAGGAGGAGACACAGAACATGAAGCAGGCTACAGGCTGTGAGCTGTCAGCACAGAGCCCGACTCAGGGCTTAAACCCACAAACCATGAGATCATGAGCTGAGCCAAAGTCAGACAGTTAACCTACGGAGCCACCCAGGCACGCCAGACCTTTCTGATATTAATCAGAGGCTGCCTCCCTTGTACACAGGGAGCCCATATTACCTTGCGTGAAGCAGCAGCCCCTCTTAACAAAAGATATACTCCCTCCACCTGTTTCCTCTACCTCCCCATCTAAATGCATTTCACTAGGGTCAAAGAGCACATAAGGAAAACAAAAGAGCCTAAAAGCTATGGGAATAAAAACTCCACCACACACACACACACACACACACACACACACACACACACACACACACACACACAACTTCCAGCACCACACACACCTTCCTCTGGCTCCTTGAGAATAATACTGGAGCGCTGGAAGCAAGTTAAATCTAGTTGCATGTATTCCTGGCAGAAATGTTAGTCACGGTTGTTTGAGACCCAGAATGAATAAAGTTCAAGATGTACTCAAAGGCTGACTAAGGATATATAATCTTCCTCCCAAAAAACAGAGATATTACCCAAAGTCATACCAATGTCCTTTAGTGAAGAACCTAAGGCATACATAAGCTTCACTGGGACAGTCTCAGATACACTGAGATTGATGTAATGATAGATTTCTAGACTTCTGGAGTATGAGGCTGTCTGAGCTCAGTACCAATTTGTTATGAAAAACCAGGGATGGGAAATTCACATTCATACACACACACACACACACACACACACACACACACACACACACACTCGGAGTTAAAAGGCAAAAATAAGAAAATGAGCATGAGATCTACCTAATATAATCCAGTAGTGTGCTTCTAGAAAGTTCTTCAGAAATCAAATGTTCTGAAATCAACATTTTAATAGTGCATTAAGAGTGGCCAGTATTTAAAAGAATCCTAGGGTAGATATATTTGCAGTGACCACCCCAAAGTGACCTGTTTTGTATGGATTTCTGCTTAGAGCAGTGTCTCATTAATACCAGACAAACAGGCTTAGTCACTTGCCAGACAAAGCTCTAAGCTCTTCCTGACAATATGACAGAACATCAGACTGGAAAATAAAATGCTAGGCCGTGGGAAGAGCATGACTTTCAAATAGCCACTCCTTTTGTCACATATTGTAGTAAAAACCTTCACATCTATTCAAGTTTATGATCAGGAAATCACATGTTCAGGTTCTCTGAGCACAGAAGATATGAGAAATAAAGCATTTTCTTTTAAACTATGAGGAGGCAGTCCTCAAGTTGTAATTCATTACATCAAACCTGAAGTTTTCCAGTCTCAAAAAGAGTCTGGTGTCACTACTACGCTTAAGTCGACACCAAACGACACCCAAAATGACTGCTTCTCCTATGCCCCAAAACCTTACCAAAGACTTGTGTCTCAACTTACAGGAGCAGAGAGAGGAAAGGAAAGGTGCAGAATACGTTCCCTGGCTTCGAAATGGAATCGTTACACAGAGATGTATAAGAGCTAGTGATCGCTATTGGTCTTCCATCTAAACCTGAGATCAGCTGGGAATGCAAGCTGGTGTAGCCACTCTGGAAAACAGTATGGAGGTTCCTCAAAAAACTAAAAACAGAACTACCCCACGACCCGGCAATTGCCCTACTAGGCATTTATCCACGGGATACAGGTGTGCTGTCTCAAAGAGACACATGCACCCCCATGTTTACAGCAGCACTATCAACAATAGCCAAAGTATGGAAAGAGCCCAAATGTCCACCGATGGATGAATGGATAAAGAAGATGTGGTCTATATATACAATGGAGTATTACTCGGCAATCAAAAAGAATGAAATCTTGCCATTTGCAACTAAGTGAAATTAGCCAGAGAAAGACAAAAATCATATGACTTCACTCATATGAGGACTTTAAGAGACAAAACAGATGAACATAAGGGCAGGGAAGCAAAAATAATATAAAAACAGGGACGGGTACAAAACATAAGAGACTCTTAAACATAGAGAATAAACAGAGGATTGCTGGAGGGGGTTGTGGGAGGGGGGATGGGCTAAATGGGTAAGGGGCACTAAGGAATCTACTCCTGAAATCACTGTTGCACTATATGCTAACTAATTTGGATGTAAATTTTTAAAAATAAAAAATAAAATTTAAAAAAAAGAAATAAAAAAATAAAAAATAAAAAAATGACACTGAGATCAGTTACACACAGATTTAGGGCTATCTTCCTGGAAATCCCACAGACATGGGATCACAGCTCTGGAGCCAGACTCCCCACATCTGAAACCTACCTGTGACCTGGGAAACTTGCTTCCCATCTCTCGATCTTAGTTTCTTGTCTGTAAAATGGGCACATTTACAGGCCTGTGGGGAAAGAGTCACAGCTCACTCAGCACAGAGAACCTGGCCTGGCACACGGGAAGTACTTGAGACACATCAGTTACTTATTTTATATCCACAGTCAATAGAAACATAAATAATTTCCAGAGAATTTGTATTTTTAGATGGAGAACAAAGCATATTGTGGTTTATTCACCACACTTGTTGGTTGTATAAAATGAGAGTTTCTCATGGTCTGAACCAGGTACCTTAATTTCCCCTTTTCAAATTAAAAGTTCTAAGAAAGGAAATATATATATGTTAGAAGGAGTTTTTTTTTAAAAAATAAAAATTGTAATGTTTTCTATTACAATAGCACAAATACTTTTTTTAAAAAACAATGTTAGGGGCGCCTGGGTGGCTCAGTCGGTTAAGCGTCCGACTTCGGCTCAGGTCATGATCTCACGCTCTGTGAGTTCCAGCCCCGCGCTGGGCTCCGTGCTGACAGCTCAGAGCCTGGAGCCTGCTTCAGATTCTGTGTCTCCCTCTCTCTCTGGCCTTCCCCCCCGTTCATGCTCTGTCTCTCTCTGTCTCAAAAATAAATAAATGTTAAAATAAATAAATAAATAAATAAATAAATAAATAAATAAATAAATAAATAAATAAATAAAATAAAAAACAATGCTCATAATGATACTCTGAAGGTAAACAAACAATACATTCAAAGAAATAAATGCAAACATCCCCCTTGCTTAAATTTTATTTCAAAAAACAGGGCTTAAAGAACATAAAGATATAAAGGGAAAGAACACAAACAGCCTAAATAAAACCAATGTACTATCTCCCCAAATATCCAAATATAATAGGTAGCAACAAAAAGAGAGAGTCTACCTCTTCCACTGCTGTGTCTCTGCTTTCCACTCTCCCACCCACACCCCCTTCACCACCCACTGGACAATGATGCCAGCAAAGATCCCGAAGACTCCTGGTCCCAGAAACCAACTGCCTGGCCAAGAAAGCCAAACTCCTAGAAAACAGGGACAGGCAGCAGCACCCTGCCTGTTCCAAGGAAACATTACAAGTGCTTTTCTTGAAGCAATAACCTTATTTTATAGTTAAAACCAGAAAAAAATTAAAGTACTATAGGAATTGAATTCAATGTTGTGCTCAGGTTAGAGAATGTGGAAAAAATGAAAATACGAATTCCAGAAAGCCACAGCCCCAGAGATGTAGAAACTGCACAATTTAAATGCCTGTCTGCACACCATTATACATCCAGGAGATGGCAATTTCTCAGTTGGTCTGACACAAGCATGAAGTCACACACACAAAAGGGATACCAAGGGGAGTACAGAAAGGCTGTACACAACGTCTTCAGTATGCTTGCCAGGCACTGTTCCAAGCAGTTTATGCGCGGGCTCTTTTAATCCTACAACTACCCAGGTAGTGGTGGCTTTCTGCATGTGACCTTCTGAACCCAGCAGCCCCCACAGGGCAAGTGCCTACAGGGTCACACTCAGCACTACCACCCACAGCGGGGGGAAAAACCCAAGGCCCAAGAGGGAGAGAAAAAGTCAGGAAACCTTACTTCAGGGGATCCCAAGTGAGAAAAAGAAAAGGCCAATATGCTACAGAAGGCCTGGAGAAAGAGCTCAGGTCACCAATCTGACAAGAAGAATAGAGGAAGTGACTGGCACAGTGCCAAGTGGCAGAATAAGGCAAGGGCTGACCTCCTTTTGCATTTCAAAGGCTGTTCACTGCTATTCTGACCCTCTCAGTGAGAAATGATCGTTTCATCCCCAAAGAGAGAAAATTAGTTGTACTTCCTTATCAGCTTAGAGCAAGATTAATGACAAGTTAACTTCCAAGTTCCATAATTAATAAGCATTAGCTTTTTATAACTCATAAAAGTCCCTAAAAGCTGAACCCCTTGCAAGACTAATTTGAGGTACATGTGATCTCCAGGCAGTGCCAGAGAGATGGGCGCAAGCCTGCTGGTCCCAGGAACAGCAGGAGTGGCAGGGACATGAAGAAGAGCAGAAGTACGACGGCAGCTGCTGTGTGCCTCTCGTGTGCCAGCCACTGCTGAGATCTCTGCGTGTGAGGAGCCTCATTGGATTTCACACACACACAAAAAGGCGAGGGGGTTATATTTGTATCCCTCTTTTAAGGAAACAGAATCTTAAAGAAGGTGTGTAGCTTGACCAAGGTCGCAAGGCGACCCGGGAATTTCAACCATGCCAGTTCATCCCAGACCTTGTACCCTTGAGTACCCTGGGCTGAGACCGCCTGAACAGATGTTTTCTGTTGTCACTTGTTTCGTTGAAGTTTTTTGTTTTGTTTTGCTTTGTTTTTGTTTCATTTTTTCCTAAATGCCTCTGGCCTGTGGGGTAGGAGCCTCTCTCTAGAGTAAGGACAAGATATGTACTTATAAGGCACTAACTTAGATGGCTCAAGAACAAAATTTGGTGTTAATAATAAAGGCCACCAAAGTAGGAAAGGGGAAGAGACATGCATCAAGAATGGCCTGAAACTGATCATGGTGGGTGCACGAGGTTCTTCCTACTCTTCTCTACTTTAGGCTACGTATGAAAATTTTTATAATAAAAGGCTTAAAAAATGACTTTCACTTATTGACAGTTTATGAAGTCATTTCCTTTCATTGGTTTTACCAGGTCATACCTGTTCACACAGTTCAGAATTCAAAATGTTATAAAAGGTATGCACTATACAAGTCTCCCTCCCCATTATCCTTCTGTTTCTTTGTACAAAGATATAGAGGTTATTTCTCCCCATTTCCCTCACAAAAGGTGACACAGTATATGCATTCTATTTCACCTTGCTGTATTCACTTAACTATGTAGCCTGGCAAAACTTTTTTTCACGTCAATGTATACATTCTCCATTACAGCTTGTGGGTGTCCCATAATGTAGATCTACCATGTATCATATTTAATCGGGACACCTAAGTTGTTTCTAATCTATTGCAATCACAAACAGTGCTCTAATAAATAAGCTTATAATGTGTATTCCTGTCTACTGCCCTATTTTCTTGGTTGTACTATGCATTTCTCACATTTATTTAACTACTGCAACAACTGTTATCAGCAGGAGTAGATCCAAGTTTCATGGGATGTGAAGCTTACACAACTTGGAAGACCCTCTTTAAGATAAACAACACAAAATTAAAAATATGAAATTAGGTGTGTGTCTATTTCTTTAAAAGTAAAAATTCATACCAATTCACTGCTGTCCTAAAGATTAAGGTCATTTCTTCTGGAATAGTTTCAGACAATTGAACAAAAAATGCCTAAATAGAATACCCCCTGATGGTCTAGAACACCTCTCCAACTAAAACACTCCATCTCCACCTAGAACACTCTGCAACTCCCAGAAACACACTGCACTTACAGGGCCCTGAAGCTTAAGTTTCAATAGGTACAGGGTGCCTAGGTGGCTCAGTCAGTTAAGCGTCCAACTCTCGGTTGTGGGTCAGGTTGTGACCTTGCAGTTTGTGAGTTCAAGTACAACGTCGGGCTCTGTGCTAATAGTGCAGAGCTGCTTGGAATTCTCTGTCTCTCCCTGTCTCTCTGTCCCTCCCCTGCTCGTGCTATCTCAAAATAAACTCAAAAATATCCTTTACACCTGCAAAGGATATCTGTGCCTCCTTGAACGATTGGCATTATCATCACCATCTCACAGATGAGGAAACTGAGGCTCAGCGATGCGACAGCCTGCCCCACACTGCACAGTGGGTACTAAACGAAGGCCTGTTTTGATTCCAAGGCCTTTGTGTTTAACTGATATACAGAGTGCCTACACAGTGGTCTTAAGCCAACGACTAATAATATTTGACTAAATTTATCTTTTCAAAGAGAGGACTAATAAAAGCTAACACTTGCAGTATTAGTTCTTCAGGGAAGAAACATTTGATTTGAAACAAATTCTCCATTTCCCTTTTGTATTTTCAAAACCTCTATTCTCTCCTTTAAAAGAAAATAAATAAAAGCCCCTGTGAATATACCCAACTAAATACAGAGCCCAAGGTCAGCACTGTGCTTGTCACACAAGTCAGGCATCACCTGACAGGTTCTCTGGCACCTAGAGAGGGACAAACAATGAATCAAAGAGATGACTCAAGGCTTATCCTTTGTGTTGGGGGTGTGTTTGTTTTCTGCTGAGCTCTCCTGTTTCTAATAATACCCCAGATCCTCGCATTTGTCTAGAAACTAGACTAGAACCAAGGACTGTGATCAACTCTGCTCTAATAACTTGATGTAGAAAGAACCTAACCCTAAATACTAGAAAAGAGCCTTCTTCCACTCCAACTCAAAAAGCAGCAGGCTGGACTGATTAAGTATTTGGGGCAAACTTCAGCACTCTTCAACAGCAGAAGCTACATCAGTGATTCTCACCAAGCGTGTCACTGGGACGTGTTGCTAATAACATTCAATGCCTGCAAGCCAGAGGGCTGGGCTGAATACCCTGCAATGATGACAGGGACAGTTCGGTACAGGTAAGGGCTGTCCAGCCACAAATGCAAAAAGCAGTGATGGCTGAGAGGACTGAGGAGACAGGCCTTCACGGATGGGAGGGAGACACGAGTCAATACAGACATGGAGACACTTTACCCCAGACCTTTTGGGTTACTCTGGTGCAATAACAGAATGAGAAGGTCTGCACACGGAGGGCACTTGTCTAGCGTACGCACTCTACAGACATGCACTGCCACCTGTGTGCCTACTGTCACGGACAGCCATGCAGGGTCACACTGAAGACCACAATAACCCACAGACTTTGAGAGTTCACCGTGCTTTCAGCACCGCTTCAGAAATAGAAACGTTTAAATTAATCGAAGGGTACAAGGTTCTAAACTTTCAAACTCATCAAAAAAAACTCTCAAAAGTGCTTTTCTTGCAGTTAGATAAATACCACCTTTATTCAACCTGAAATTTAGCAAAAATGAAATTGAAAGTAAAATTGCCTCTATCAAAAGGCTATGTTCTAAAATAACATTATTTACAGGATGATTTAACAACAACTTAACCAAAACAACAGGAAAACATGTTCTGCCTCAGACCCAAATGTTCTCTAACAGGGCAGCCCAGATACATGCTTAAAATAGATCACATGCATTCATTTGTTCATTCATTCATTCATTATTTATTTATTTGGAATGATTCTACATTCCTTGAAACTAGAACACTTCTGTCAGAAGAATTTTTATTTTTATCAGCGTTACCTGCTATTTGTACGGAACCATCCTCACCCAGAAGAATATTACCAGCTTTCAAATCCCTATTAGAAAAAAATGAAGAATGAATTATGGAATATAGACATTATATTGCATCAATTCATTCAGAGATTTAAAAACATATCATATAATGTAGCTATTTAAAGTAATTATCATTTTATAAATATTAAAATTATATCACAGATTTAAAAAGTTACAGGGAGAAACGGCGATTTTATAGTTTGCTCCTGGGGGGTGGTTAGGATTTTAGTAACAAACATTTTATGTGAAATCATTATCCAAATTTAATTAAATCACGAGTGAGTACATTCTTTATGTTGTAGAGTTGGAGATCGCCCATTAACTCACCATACTATCTTTTCTCAAGAATTAAAGCTGATAATTCTATGTAAAGCTGTTCTACTTCCACTTAAATTTGTCTGTGGTACAATTCCAAATTAATCCCAGCAGCCTCTTAAACAATGGATTGGATCAGCCTCTCCCCTGGAGAGATACTGATTATAAATGCCAATTATAACATTCTATAATATATTTCTTCATTATACAGAAGTCTTAACACTTAAAAAGAAAAATAACAACTTACAAGTTTGAAATCTAAGGTCATGTTTTTTTCTAATTACCAAAAGACATGGCAGATATCCTTAAATAAATGGCCCACCTATAGCGCAAGGTAGGGGAATTACAATACCAGCATTACTAATAAATGGTTATTTACTCACAGCTATTCCTAGGAGCCCAAGTTAACACTAACTCTTTTGAAACATCAAACACTCCTATTCTAGGCTGTTTGGCTATTTAAAGAATTAGCATTTTATGTCACAAAAGAAGATGAAATTAGCTACCCCCCCCTTTCCTCACACCACCATGCCAAAAATAATGAACATATTACAACATTTGGAACAGTTTTGCCTGTATTAGATAGTGAGAGATGCTATCCTGTTCAATTAAGCATACTTCAAGAGTAGTATTGTTATTTTTTTTTAGTGAGTTCACTGGGTACTTTTTTATATTCTGCTTTTATTTCAGTGAAAATGGATAAAGCAATGCTAAGGATACTAATATATTTCATCAAAATTTATTCTCTCGGGGCACCTGAGGGGCTCAGTCGGTTAACCACGGATTTTGGCTCAGGTCATGATCCCCCAGTTCATGGAGTCGAGCCCTGCGTCGGGACTCTGTGCTGAGAGCTCGGAGCCTGGAGCCTGCTTCAGATTCTATGTCTCCCACTCTCTTTCTCTCTCTGCGCCTCCCCCACTCATGCTCTGTGTCTCTCAAAAATAAACATTGAAAATAATTTTTTAACTTATTCTCGTTTCTTTAAGTACTTTTTTCACAACTATTTGGCCTAGTACAGAAATAATGTTGATACCTACCGGCAATATGTTTTCCTTAACAGTCTTTACAAACCAGAGCTGAATATACAAATGGCTGAATTTAAACATCTCTTCAGAAGTCATACCTGTGAATCTGACCATTTCTGTGTAGATAGTCTAAGCCTTCCAAAACCTCTTTAAGAATTGTTGCTATTATTGCCTCTTCCAGAACTCCATTCTTGTGTTCCCCTCGGTTAACAATGTACTTTATGATATCCAACATGGAACCTAGGTGGAGAGACAGAAGAATTGAAACATCTGTGTAAGCACAAGCACCTTCATTACCTTTCTAGCTTGGGCTCCACTATTTAGAAAATTGAATGGAAATGTCAAAATACGTTTGTTTATTTGACGCAATTGCTCCCAAGGCACACAAACAATTGCATGGCAGCACGTGACCAGAAACACGAGATCCAAGTTTGCAAGAGCAATTTCAGCATAAGAATAATTCTGGGTCAGGATGCAAAAAACTGTTCACGATCACTCCCGGGTTAGTCTTTTCTCCCACACATGCACAATTGGTTACAGACTCAAAAGGGGATTCAAGATGTCTGAACTGGAAAAAAACAGGAGGCGGTGGCCAGGGGAACAGACCGCAATGAACTGAGAGCCAGAAGCACAGTCTCCCTGAACATCTAGGACACAGGTAGGAGGGGAGAAAAAAAAAAGGATATTGCCTCCAGACCCCTGCTGATAACCAGAATATTCCTTTCTGTGACTCTGGGCAATCTTTATTTTTGTTTACTTGATCCATAATGTACTGACTTTTATAATGAAATAAATACACGGTACTTTGTTACCATGAACAGATTAGGATCCCTGGCATTCTGAGTTCATGTTTCAACACATACTAATTAATATTCCAAACCTCCCGGTCATTTTAAAAGCCCTAATTACCTGGGGGTTCAACATTTCTGAAGAGTTAACAAATGGCTTACCTCAGGACCTGAATCTGGCTCTAGGCGCTCTATGATTAACTGGGAGTACTGAGTTTCCACATCAGGTATTACCACACCAGACTAGCTGCCTGCCCCTCATTAAGAGATTTAATATGATAAAATATTATAAAAGAAAACAAATACATATTTCCCCCTCAGAGAAACAAAACATCTATTTATTCATTGAATCTTAAATTCTTTAGTAGTTTTGAAAACAATACTTCCACAACCGCTTCATTTTCATATTATAAGTATATACCAGGTAAGGCACGTATGTACGCATTTCTGGCTTGCTAAAAGAAAAATGAGCAATAGTCCACATCGGCCCAGGTTTCTCTGACCTGTGGAAACCTGTTTAAAACTCGTTCTTCTTACCTAAAGCCCAGGCAGACTAAGTTGGATTCTTTTTTTTTTTTTTTTTTTATTTATTTATTTATTTATTTTTTTAAGGAAGGAGCAATCTCCAACGTTTATTTATTTTTTTGGGACAGAGAGAGACAAAGCATGAACGGGGGAGGGGCAGAGAGAGAGGGAGACACAGAATCGGAAACAGGCTCCAGGCTCTGAGCCATCAGCCCAGAGCCTGACGCGGGGCTCGAACTCACGGACCGCGAGATCGTGACCTGGCTGAAGTCGGATGCTTAACCGACTGCGCCACCCAGGTGCCCCTAAGTTGGATTCTTTTAAAAAGACAATGAAATTTTCTATCCAGTCTTCAGGCAAGGGATACGGGACATAGTTAAGCTAATCAAAGGTTAATTGGGATCAAAATAAAGACAGGAAGTAAAATTCTCAGTTTGAGCAGTGTATCTGGGGCTGCCTAGGGTCCCAGGTCACCAGAACCTCGATCCCTGCAACAAGAGATTGGGTGAAGGGTCGTCTTACTGACAAAGCACCAGCCTCGGCAGAGACAAGGAGCAATGCCCACACTCAAACCCTGCAGTCTGGCTCCAGCAGGCTGCCTTTTTCTTTCTTCTTTCATTTCTTTCTTTTCATGTTTAATTAAAACCCGAAGTAGGCACTCAAGGAAACAATGACTAATAGGATTGACAAGACTGGGAACAGAACCTAACTCAGCTCTCCCAGGCTCCCCACTGAGACCCACGCAAGTGGACCCAAAGCAATCACAGCATATTTGTCCGGTCAGCTCTGGGCCTCTGCTTGATCCAAGAGAGTTTCTTTACAACAACAACAAAAAAAATGAAGATGCCTCCTCAATTCTGCCTTCACTGGAACCAGGTCTACAGGTTAAAACTGGCTCTACAATATAAATTCAGCTATACTGGTTCTGGCTTCATCCAGGCAGTGCAAAATGTCTTCCTCTGCTCCTAAATGACACTTCACGTCTGGAAAAGATATATAGAGTGATAGATGTGGGAATGCTGGGTGTTACAAAGAAAATCACTGGGGCTTTCTAAGCTTAAATTTTCATGTCTGTAAAATGAAGGTGATAATTCCTGTGGTGCAGCACAGCTTTTAAGTCAACAGGTCCTACTGCCACAAATTCCAGTGCTCACAGCTACTGTGTATGTGACCTTGGGCAAGCTGCCGACTCTCTTAAGCTTTGGGGAACTTTCTGAAGAGCAGGGACAGTGACACTTGCCATTCAAAGATGCTGTCCAGATTAAATGAAATAAGGTAAGTAAATTGCCTTGAGCAGAATCTAGCCACAGAGTAAGTGTTCAATAAAGTTAATGGCTACCATTATCATTCTTTATCAACTAGTGATGTTAAGAGATTAAAAGAAAAAATACGGCAATGTAAAAGTGCCTTATAAGTTAAATTGTCAATGACTTTTATAACTTCATTGACCTGAGGCCAGAGTGAAAGTTACTCTGCCTCTTCAAATGCAAACACAAGATGAAAACAGTGCCACTTCCGATCAACACTGCAAGCAAATAATTTAGCATGCACAGAGTTTCTCTCCATTTCAACTGAAACAATATTTACTGAGTACCCACTGGGTGCCAGGTTCAATAAGGGAGAAGTCCATTAGACCATGCTCTCCTCATCAAGTCCACAATCTAATCTAAATCTGTACTGTCCAATATCGTAGCCACTAGCCATCTGTGGTTATTTAAATATAAGCTAGTTAAAAATGAATAGAAATCCAGTTCCTCCAGAAATTCAGTAACACCAGCCACATGTCAAGTATTTAAGAGCCACATGTACCTAGTAGAAACTGGAGAGCACAGTTATAGAACATTTCCATCATCACAGAACTTTTAATGAACGGCACTGAGGTAATTCACTATATTACAATGTGTTAAGGACTTGAATAATATTAAAAACAGAGTTTAAACAGGAAGGACTGGTTAACTTTTGTGTTGCAGAGAGGACGTGACCTCTTAGGACTTTGGCATGTGGAGAAGGAAGGACAGACATCTAGGGCTGAGGAGCAGCACAGGGGAGATGTGGAGACATCGGGGTGCAGAGGTATTTAGAGAGCCTCACCTACACCAAGAAGGCTGGGCAGAAGAGGACACGGGTATTCTAGGAAGTTTAGCCATATTATGAAAGCTTTTCAATATCAACGTGAAGAAATCTGGGCTTTATTCTCTAGGTAAATAATAAACCAAGCAAAACTTTAAATACAAGAGTAAGGGGACCAAATGTAAAGTTGTATGCAATATTACGGCTTGCACAAAAGACAAAAGCGCACACACACACACACACACACACACACACACACACACACACAAGCAAACAATAACAAAACCCACTTACCTCCACTTAGTAATTTCATGACCAGCCAAAGTTCATCTTTTACCACAAAAGAGGTGTAATAGGTCACTACATTGGGATGGCTGCACTGACTCATGGCTTGAATTTCTTTCTATAAAAAGAACAAAACGTGACATAGTCTCATGGGGTAAAAATCGGGAAGCAAAACACACTGAGCACACCTAGGCACTTTTCCTACTTAAAAACATACGTGGGGGGCTGCTTAAACCATTAGTTCAAAGAAGCTGCATGAGAACTAAGTCATTCATCCAATTATCAACTTGCTGGAATTCAGAAAGGCCTCTTTAGGAGACCACAGAGCCCTGTGGACCGGTCACAGGACACAGAAACCTCAGGGAGCATATCACCCAGATCACTCCCTACTCAGTAGCAGAGAGCCCCATCACACATGACTGAGTGCCTCCTGCCTGCAAGGAAGGCTGCGATAGAGAAAGAAAAGGCTGAGTGAGTCATTAGGGGACCTGGGTCCTACCGCCAAGCCTCAACTCTGGCGGGTCTTAGATCCTCCCTCATCCAAAACTGTTTCTGCTTCTCAGGACTGCTGTGATGTAAATGAGCAAATACCCATTAAGATGCTAGAACGTAATTTCCCAAACTCTATTTCATGGTAGATAGTTTATCAAGAAAAAAAAGGGGGGGGGGCAGGCTAGTGGAATAAGCTCAGGAAACATCAGATCCTACATCTCACTCTAAAAGGGTTATAGGGAACATTATTACTGTCAAAGACTCTGAGAATTCCTGCAGTAGATAAGCTGTTCTAGTTGCATCCACATGAACAATGCAGTTAAATAATGCTTTGTGGGTCACAATTTAGGAAACACTACTACTATAGAGGAAAATAAGTTTCATATAGAGACACAAAACAATAAAGTTTTGAAATCAAATAGGCAACTTCAATAAACCACATTTTCCTGCAATACTTAAGTTCCCATTGGTTTTGGTGTATTGTCTTAAGTTATTGCCAGATAACTCCTATAAAGCTTCAGTCTCCAAAGGCAAGGGAAATAAAATCAAAAATGAACTATTGGGACCTCATCAAGATAAAAAGCTTCTGTACTGCAAAAGAAACAATCAACAAAACTAAAAGGCAACCAACAGAATGGGAAAAGATATTTGCAAATGACATATCAGATAAAGGGTTAGTATCCAAAATCTATAAAGAACTTACCTAACTCAACTCCCAAAAAACAAATAATCCAGTGAAGAAATGGAGAGAAGACATGAATAGACACTTTTCCCAAGAAGACACCCAGATGGCTAACCAACACATGAAAAGATGCTCAACATCACTCATCATGAGAGAAATACAAATCAAAACCACACTGAGATACCACCTCGCACCAGTCAGAGTGGCTAAAATTAACAACTCAGGAAACAACAGATGCTGGCAAGGATGTGGAGAAACAGGAACCCTCTTGCACTGTTGGTGGGAATGCAAACTGGTGCAGCCGCTCTGGAAAACAGCATGGAGGTTCCTCAAAAAATTAAAAATAGAAGTACTCTACAACCCAGCAATAGCATTACTAAGAATTTATCCAAAGGATACAGGAGTGCTGATTCATAGGGGTACCTGTACCCCAATGTTTATAGCAGTGCTTTCAATAATAACCAAATTAAGGAAAGAGCCTAAATGTCCATCAACTGATCAATGAATAAAGATGTGGTTTATATATACAATGGAATACTACTTGGCAATGAGAAAGAATGAAATCCTGCCACTTGCAGCAATGTGGATGGAACTGGAGGGTATTATGCTGAGTGATATAAGTCAGTCGGGGAAAGACAGATATCGTATGTTTTCACTCCTATGTGGAACTTGAGAAACTTAACAGAAGACAAAGGGGGAAGAGAAGGGGAAAAAATAGTTACAGAGAGGCAAATCATAGAAGACTCTTAAATACAGAGAATAAACAGAGGGTTGATGGTGGGGCGGGGTGGGAGAGGGGAAAATGGGTGATGGGCATTGAGAAGGGCACTTGTGGGATGAGCACTGGGTGTTGTATGTGAGCGATGAATCATGGGAATCTACCCCCAAAACCAAGAGCACACTTTACACACTGTGCGTTAGACAACTTGACAATAAATTACATTAAAATGAAAAAAGAAGAAAGAAAAAAAAACACTAGAAAAAAATAAAATAAAATAAAATTTCAGTTAACCCTCAATCAAGGGTATCAGACTAGTGTAACTCCCTCTCAAGGTGCCGTCCAAAAGCCACAAAAAATAACGTAAGTCATCAAAGAAACCTTATACATGCTATTATGTATTTATGATGAAAGAAAAGTGCATTTATGCATCGTATAAATATTTTCAATAATAATGAGCATCTAGTTAACTCTGAATTAATTTTAAATCACCCAGCCGAAAGATTCCAAATGGGGATGCAATCCTTGCACATCCAGTACTACGTAATCCTCAAACTGCCAAGACCCTATTTCTCAGAATACTGGACCAAAACACTATGACATGTAACACACACATATACCTTAGTTTATATGTTTATATAAGTGCTTTTTACCAAGGATAAACAGAAAAAAATCACTAATTTTTCCATTTTCATTATATAACAACACTTTCCATTCCTCATTTCCTTCATCCATTTAACTAATTACAGGTTTTCTAAATCTGACACTTTTCAATTCAGCTACTCCTGTCCTTTGAACAAGATCTGAAACCTGAGGTCCAGTTTCCATCTGTTTCTGGTGTTAGGTTTTGATATCACGAGATGCTGCTGAAGGAGAAATGCAACACTGCACAGGCCATTCCTACCTTAAGTCACTAGCACCTGTTCACTGTGGGGACGGGCGGCTCACTTGGAAGGCGTGCAGCATCAGGTAGGGCCCGGTATACACACAGATGCCCCCCGCTGCTCACAGAAAGGAGAATGATGTTTCTTGAAAGTGTGGGTGCTCCACATTCTCATCATTTCACATTTAATGCAAATGAATGCTTATCTAGCTTTCTAACTCCAAACTTTTAAATCATTAATCTAAATGAACAATAAACAACCCATGCCCATATGAAAGGAAATTCTTCTGCACTGAAGCAATACTGGGCCAAACTCTGGAAAAACCCGTTTTCTTGCACTTTCCATTTAGATGGGCAGTATCACTTCCTACCCAGAGTATCAGGTTCTCCAACACTGCAGTGAGCAAACTATTTGTGTTGGGGGTGGGGGTATGCATACATGCGTGGGTATGTGCGTGTGCATGTGCGTGTGCGTGTGCGTGTGCGTGTGTGTGTGAAAGAGAAAGGGAGGGAGGCAGGGAGGGAGAGAAAGTAGGGGGGAGAGAGAGAAAAGGGAACAGGGGGAGATATACAGAGGGAGGGAGAGAGAGAAAAACTCTTTAACCTGTGGATATAACTTACCAAGTTCTAGTCCTTCAAAATTTTGGGTCTTAGAGGTACCAGATGGACATTTAAAGGTCCTGAAGATTTGGGGGCACCTGGGTGGTTCAGTCGGTTCAGCATGTGACTCTGCTTTTCAGCTCAGGTCATAATCCCAGGGTCATAGGATCAAGTCCTGAGTCAGGCTCCGCAATGAGCATGGAACCTGTTTGGGATTCTCTCTCTCTCTGCCTCTGTCCCTCTCCTGCTCTCTCTTTCTCTCTCTCTAAAATAAAAAATAATAATAATAATAATAAAATATAAAGGTCCTGAGGACTTAAAAGAAAGAGGCAGGGAGAGGGACATAGATACTGCCCCTACTAATACACCCCCGGACCAACATGAGGGCAGATGGAGGAAAAGACAGAAAACTTCAGAGCAGACTTACCATCAGTCTGACCACTCATAACCTCACATCCCTCCTTGCAGCCTCACAGTTCCTCTTCACTGCTTTGCTAGGGTTCCATACCCCCACTCCTACATCATGCAATTTCCTACACAAGCCATTCCATGTAGCAGAGCCTCTAATACTTAAAGACATGGTAAACCTGCCTTAGGGAGAAACAACAGTCACTTAGCCTCAGCGTATGACCTGTGCTATCACTGAGCCTCCATGATAAGTATTTCCATAAGCAGTGCAGAAATACACTCACAGAAGAACAAATGAGGTGTTCTACCTGCCTATCCAACCTTATTTCAGTTTATACGTAAGCCTTGTGTTTAGTTGCCTTCTAGAGAGATGAAAAATTTTATATTTATATATTTGTATTTTTGCTATGGTCTGAATGTTTGTGCCCACCCCCTGAATTCATAAGCTGATGGCCTCAGGAAAGGGGGCCTTTGAGAGGTGACCGGGTCTTGCGGATGGAACCCTCATGAATGAGATTTGTGCCAGTATAAGAGACCCCAAAGAGGTAGCCTGCCCCTTCTGCCACAGGAGGCAGTGAGAAGTCTGTGACCTGGAAGAAGGCTCCCACTCGACCATGCCAGCACCTTGACCTTGGACCTCCAGACTCCAGAACTGTGAGAAGTAAATTACTGTTGTTTATAAGCCACCAAATCTGTGGGATTTTTCTTACAGCAGCCTGAATCAATTAAGACAACTGTATATACTTTTTATATTTTATATGTTGAAAATATAAATATTTCCTGAATCAAATGTTCTTTCCATAGAACTACTCTCTCCATTTCTTTTCAGAACAGTGATGACAGCTGCTCTTTGAATCCTTCCCTGGGAACATTCTACCAGATAAATTATCCAAGCTTTTCCCATTGTCCTAACTTCACTCACAGGACAGGCAAAGCCCTTTATTCCCAAACATATTCATTTCTATTTCTAAAAGTGACAAAAGTATTGCCCAAAGATGATTAAGTGGGTATGATTTAAAAAAAAAAAAAAGTTTTTAGGGCACCTGGGTGGCTCAGTCAGTTGACCTCCAACTCTTGATTTCAGTTCAGGTCATGATCCCAGGGTCTTGGGATCAGGCCCTGCATCCAGCTCTGTACTGAGAATGCAGCCTGCTTAAGATTCTCTCTCTCTCCCCCTCTGCCTACCTCCCCATCGCCCCCCAGCCCCAATCATGCTCACTCTCTAAGTAATAAAATAAAAAAGGTTTATCCAATTCTCCCTACAAAATGAGCGGGTTCTAAAACTCTATTCCCTTAACTAGGATGCAATCCATAGATGCATGATTTGGAACAATGCTTCTCAAACTTGAAAGTGTACACAGATCACCTGGGGACCAAGTGAAAATGCAGATTCTGATTCAGTTGGTCTGGGGTGGAGCCTGAAATTCTGCATTTCTATCAGGCTTCCAAGTAAACTGGTTAGGTCCAGAAACCAGATTCTGAGTGACTAAGTGGTGGAAAGCAAACAGAGGCACTTGGGTATGGGGACAGGTGAAAGGAAGGAGCACCAAGGGCCGCAGTGAAGGTGATGGGGTTAGAGCCTGAGGAGGGGAGCAAGCCCAGAGGCACCACCTAGCTGAGTCTGACCTGAAGAAAGGGGTAGGAAACAAAGCTAGAAATAGGGGAGACTAGTAAACAATTCACAGGGAGAGAAAAACACGAGGTCAAGATTTGAAGAACTTACACAACTCTGAAATCCGGACAACACATGTGCCAAAACTGCAGTCAAGGACTGTAACACAGTGACTCCCTTGGAAGAGTCTAGTGAAATAAGACAGACATGCCATCAGGTGCCAAAGCAAACCACAGCCTGGTATTTAATCTGCCCTGTGGACCAAAGAGCTGCTCATGCAGCTTCATCTGAAACACACCACAAACGAAATTTCACAAGAGTGGGAAAACAGGCCTAAAATGGGATAGCAAGAAAAAGGCCTCCCCATCTGCCAGCACTGAAGCGGCAGCCACAGCAGCAGCCCTCTGCTGGGAGCCGGGTGGGCGGACGACAGACCTATGAGGGACACGCACGCGCGGCTGCGGGGCCAGCCTGGCCACATTTGCCCAACCGGGGCACGATATAGGCCTCTCACGTGGGATAGTCCAGGTTTGGTGGGGGACACAAAACACACAGAATATCCTACCATAGAATATCCCGGAAATAGGATTGCTTGGGAGGAAAAAAGAAAAGAAAAAACTACCAAAAAACCAAAAACTGAAAAAAATGGAAAGAAAGTATATTTAAGTGTTTACGAGGGCTTTTGTAATAGTGCTCTATGGCCTTTGTTCCTCCTACCACCACCACCACCACCACCACCACCACCACCACCACCACCACCACCACCACCATCACGAAAGAAAGAAAGAAAGAAAGAAAGAAAGAAAGAAAGAAAGAAAGAAAGAAAGAAAGAAAGAAGGGAGGGAAGGAGGGAAAGAAGGAAGGAAGGGAGAAAGGGAGGAAGGGAGGAAGGGGGGAAGGGGGGAAGGGGGGAAGGGGGGAAGGGGGGAAGGGAGGAAGGGAGGAAGGGAGGGAGAAAGGGAGGAAGGGAGGGAGAAAGGGAGGAAGGGAGGGAGAAAGGGAGAAAGGGAGGGAGAAAGGGAGAAAGGGAGGGAGAAAGGGAGGGAGAAAGGGAGAAAGGGAGAAAGGGAGAAAGGGAGAAAGGGAGAAAGGGAGGGAGAAAGGGAGGGAGAAAGGGAGGGAGAAAGGGAGAAAGGGAGGGAGAAAGGGAGGGAGAAAGGGAGAAAGGGAGGGAGAAAGGGAGGGAGAAAGGGAGAAAGGGAGGGAGAAAGGGAGGGAGAAAGGGAGGGAGAAAGGGAGGGAGAAAGGGAGGGAGAAAGGGAGGGAGGGAGGGAGGAAGGGAGGGAGAAAGGGAGGGAGGGAGGGAGGGAGGGAGGGAGGGAGGGAGGGAGGAAGAAAAAAACCATACTGAAGACAAGCAAGAACTGTGGTTCACAGGGGTGGGAGCCACTGAGGAAGAGCTAAAGTCCTAAGACAGGGCTGGCTTGGAAGCTTGGCTAAGCCACTGAGCAGCCCGATAACCCCAGCAGGTTACCCCATGTCCTTGAACCTCAGTGTCCTGTCATAAAAGGAGACTATTAATGCCGTCTACATAGGATTTTTGCGAAATAAGTGAAACGAGACCTACACCACTCCTCGCAGGATGCCTAGCACATAACACAAGCGTTAAAAGACAGCCTCTCAATGTCTCGGTTCCTTCTCTGCAGATGAGCAACCCCATACTGATCACTTACCTCAAGTGTCCCAAATTCCTGACTCAACCTCAAAGGCACGGAGACAGACGCTGGCAGCAGCGCCTACCCTGCCCTACAGAAACATCAATCACACAACGCGCTCCATGTGTCCTGCCAGCTCTAAGAGTCTGTAATGTGTGTATAGGTCACTGGGCCACGAATCTGTAGCTTTATTCCTGACTCTACGTTGTCTCCCACAGGAGTTTTCCTAAGTACTTCACCCTGTGTTTAATTCATACCACCCTGTCATACTTCATGCATCCTGGTACACCGCCTCAAGCCCTTTTGTGATAAGGAGCCTAACATACTTATGCAAAGGGTTCAAAACACCTAGCATAGGGGCACCCGCCTGGCTCTGTGGGCAGAGTGTGCGACTCCTGATCTCAGGGTTGTAAGTTCAAGCCCCACGTTGGGTGCAGAGGTTACTTAAAAAATAAAATCTTTTAAAAACAAAAATAAAAAAACACAGAGCACAGAAAAGAGTTTGAAGATATAATAATTAGGAAAAGTTAAAGCCTAGTGTCTTTTGTTCCTAAAACCAGGAGATTCACGAAGTACTGAAAGAAATTTCATTACAGAAAAGAAACAGTTTAAATGGATTCTCAATTCAAAATAATAAACTACACTTAACCAAATTAGCATATTTTCACAGCTTATGTAAATCCTAAATAAATTCTCCTTCATCTGATATTGGTGGCAAAATATCCCACTCAGCCTTAGTTAGGAATCAAATTTCTCAGCCTCCAAAATCATGTGCAGTTAAATCTGAGAAGATGTTATTTCTAACTTTATTCTAGAGCAGTGGTTTTCAACATTGGTTGCACACTGAAATCACCTGGGGAGCTTTAAAAAATACTAGGGCCTGGAGCCTAGCCCCAGAGATGCTGATGCAAATTGGTTTAGGATAAGAGGCTGGGAATGAAAATTTTCAAAAGCTCCTAGGTGATTCTAATGTTCGGCCAAGGTTGAGAACTACTGTTTTCAAGCTAGGCACTAAGATGCATCATTCCTTCAATGAAATACTGAGAGAAACACCTACCTCTCAGGCACACTTCCACACTGCAACTTTTAATCCTTTAAAAAGGGGAAAATATGTATGATTTACAAATACTATCAAATGCAACCTATATTTCCAAATGCAAGAGATAACCAGATACATCTTTTAAAATGTATGCAACATTCTGCAGGCATTTTAAGAACTCTTTAAATGGTGAGGGTAACCACATTAAGTAACACTTTTCAGAAAGTCATTCTCCAGCTTGCAATTCCATAACAATTCCATAACAGCACCATCATGAAGGGTAACCTAATATTCATAAATAGCCTGATACTGTAAGTGGCAGAATTAAAACAAAGACAAAAACAAAACCCATAAATTTCTACGATCTCAAATGTCAGCCAAGAAATGGAAGAAAAAGATTGACAAAGTTGTTACAAGAGCAATGTATGGTTTTTTTGGACTGTCATTTTCAATCAGGAAAATGTCAGTATCAGGTCTTTCAATGTAAAAAACTATGTATCACATGTGCAGCAAACTCTTACCTCTTTTCAAAGAAGAGTATCAAAAGGGAAAAACCTACTTTAAAAAACGTTATGTGAAATATTTCGACTTGTACCCAAATGTATCAACCATTGTTCCTTGCCATTTAGTTTTGTAGTTATTTTTATAGGACTTGGTATCTGTGTTTATCCAAGTGAAGTCCATTGAAGACAGGATTAGAAATGGGAAAAGTCTAGATAAGACAGGGAAATATTTTTTAAGAAATTAGGAGAAGGAGGGGCCAGGGTGGCTCAAGTCACTTGAGCGTCCCACTCTTGGTTTCGACTCAGGTCATGGTCTTGCAGTTTTGTGGGTTCAAGCCCCGCGTCAGGCTCTGTGCTGGCAATGCAGAGCCTGTTTGGGATTCTCTCTCTCTCTCCCTCTCTCTGCCCCTCCCCTACCCATGCTGTCTCTGTTTCTCTCAAAATAAATAAATAAGCTTAAAAAAAGAAATTAGGAAAAGGGGAGCAGAAATTCCCTCACGGCCTTACTCAGTGTTGGCAGAGAAGTATTTAAAACAAAAGGTAGAGTGTCATGGGAGTTGGAGAGTGGGTAAATCCCTCGAAATCAGCAGGGGAATCACAAAGGGTAAACATCTACTTGCTGGCAGAAGAGAATGCACATCCCAGAGCCTCCCAGCTTGGTGATGATGTCACAAAGTTGGGCACTCTGCAAAAACTGTCCAAACAAAACAGAAGAATTCTACTTGGAAACATAAGAAACCATTGGTATAGTTGTTTTCTTCAAAAGAAACAAGGAGAGGGAAAGGAAGGGAAGAATCAAAGTGTGATGTTGAAATACTGTAGGAAAACCCAATGGGGAGGAACCCAATTTCTCCCACTGTTGGCTAAGAGGTTCTTCAGCAAACAGTAAGACGGATGCCCTATGAGTTCTGGAAGCTCTTAAGTTGGCCCTCATGGAATCTGAATCAGATTCAGCTATCAATAACAGCCGTTTGATCATTTAATTGACTACGATTGGGAGTCTTGGAAAAAGTCAAGTCAAAGACTTCATTAAAAACAGAAACAGGAAGAATTTTTCTTGTCCACCAATTTATGTTGCTGGAAACCTCCGGGCCAACTTTTAGCACAGCTGCTCTATTTGGCTTCATCACCAAACAATGAGAATGTGAGGTCAAGTGTGTCTTTTTCTCTTTTTGTGGTGCCCCCCGTCCCACGCTGGGGGCCAGTGTGCAGCCTGGGGTCTGCCAGGGAACAGCCCTCCTGCAGAAGCAGCCAGAGCCCTGCCCAACACGCTCAGACCTTCTCTCTGACTGTTCCACAGTCCTTCTGTTTCCACAGCAGCTAATTAATTGTGGAAATAACCAAACCACAATAAAGAAGATAACAGAGGAAAGAACAAAATCCTTGGTCTCAACCCAAGCCAATAACATTTTCCAGAAGGATGGTAAAAGGGAGGTATAAAAAATAAACAAGATGTAACTAAAGTTGTATTCAATCTAAGCGTGTTTTCCCCATTTTCTCCTACTCTGAAAATGAGTATGTACTGAGTCTCTCTGTTACTAAGCACATGTAAGTTCAGAAACATGTGTCCTTACAATATTCATTTCTGTTTACTCTTTGGGGAAAAAATGAGATGTTAAACATTTTAGCAAGCCATTTTTTTTTTAATTTTTTTCAATGTTTATTCATTTTTGGAGAGAGAGACAGAGCATTAGCAGGGGAGGGGCAGAGAGAGAGGGAGACACAGAATTTGAAGCAGGCTCCAGGCTCTGAGCTCTCAGCATAGAGCCCCATGCAGGGCTCGAACCCACGAACCGTGAGATTATGACCTGAGCCGAAGTCGGACACTCAACCGATGGAGCCATGCAGGCACCCACCCCAGCAAGCCATTTCTAACACATCTATAAAAATTGACCTAAAAGTAAATTCAACTAGTATGTTTATTATCTGAATCAACTATAACATTTAAATTTCACGTTCCAAATTCTACGAATTTGGTTCTACGAATCACACGCCAGCTAATGTAACTTTAGAGCTGTAAAAATAAATTAGTTTTGCATATGTAATATTCTCTAATTTCTTAAAAATGTATGTCTTCAAAATATCCAAAAATCTCCCATTCCTAATCCTGCCCTCAGCTGGATTATACTTTGGTAAAAACAAACACCAAAGTGTATGAAAATAATTACAAAACTAAGTACAAAATTTAATATTTGAGACCTGAAATGCTCAAAATAGTACATTCAGTAAAATACACTTGTATTTTAATGCTATACCCATGGTATAAAAGATTCTACAAGAAACAGCCAAATGCAATTCATTACCACATATGGTGAAGCACTAATGAGCTGGGATATGAATAATTAATCTACTAATTAAAAATTCTTTTGTTCAAAAAGCATGGAAAAATACTTTCATTTATATAATAAGGAAAACACACATTATAGTTTCCAGCTTTTTAGGCTGACGTCCTCAAACCAGTATAATTTTTTTCTACAATAAGCAAGGCTTACAAAAGTATGAACACAATTACAGACATTAGGCAAAAATGCAGGGAAAAAAATTTTTTTAATTTTTTAAACCTCGGGAAGCCTGGGTGGCTCAGTGGTTATGCTTCCGACTTTGGCTCAGGTCATGATCTTGCAGCTCATGAGTTCGAGCCCTGTGTCAGGCTCTGTGCTGACAGCTCAGAGCCTGGAGTCTGCTTCAGATTCTGTGTCTCCCTCTCTCTCTACCTCTCCCTCCCTTTCTATGTCTCTCTCAAAAATAAATAAACAAAAAAATTTTAATTTTCTAAATCTCAATTAAAAGGGGGAAGACCCCTTCTAGCTAGAAGAACTGCTCAAAGGCCCCAAATATCGTAATTTAATTTTAAATAAGTATGAGAGAAGCCTATGTCAGATAAATAAACTATTAGGGGATAATTAAACTATTCTCTCAAATGACCACTAGGCAAAATAAACATCTAAAGCTTTATTCTCCAAAATAACCTACAAATCATAGCTGATTTGTTCCTCTAAAGACAAGTAAAGAGAGTAGAAAGGGAAAGATGAATCGAAAGAAAAGAGCAGATCAAAAGAAATAAGAAATAAGAAATAACATTATGGCAGAAAAGCAAAATGAGGGCAGGGGCTTTGTTCTGAGGAAAGTAAGCTCTCGATTTATCTATGAATCGTATCCATGAAATACAGCAAAATATCCTTACAGAAATGATATAGGAAGAGAAGGGCAAATGCCAGATTCTTTCCGGTTGGAGGCTGAGAGGCTCTTTCGTTATGTACACAGGAGACACAGATGGCACCCTATGTACCCCAATCTATGCACTTACAGTGGAATGTTACTGTTACCCTGTACCACTGGAGTGACTTGACTCTATCCTGAATTATAAGCATAATTTGCTAGTAATCAGTGTTTTTCTGCAAGTGACTTTTAAAAGTAACTTCATGAAAAGAATTGATTTTTAAATACACAGAACCATAGACTTTGGTGATAAAAATAAGTTTTGCCATCAAGTAGAATTCCTCAGTGAACAAATGAGAAGACTGAGGCATAAATGATGCATCTCAAGTCCACGATCCAAGTGAAGACCCGGGCCCTCTGACCCAGGAAGCAATTCTCCCTCCATCACAAGTTTCAGCAATCATGGGTAGCCGTTGTTTTTTGAAACAATTTTGCTCACATTTGTCACCCATCATATACTACAATATTTTAATGATCACTACATACTATTTCATAATAGAATCACATAATGGACCTTTTTTTTTTCTTTGAAGAAACAAGCACTTTGCCTGGCCCCAGGGCCAGGGTTTCTCTTACACACATAGCATTCCTGTCCCTAAGAATTAAACTGTATGTTTTGATAGCATTGATGTATATGAAGGAATGAGAAAATGCTACTGAGTTTTCTGTGACTAGGTACCAAAGACAAGACTAAAAATATGAGAGCTCTAGTCCAGAGAAAAAACATTGAGGATATGGCTAAAGTCTAAAAATCACGAAGTCAAGTAAGGTGATGAATCAAAATGTTCATCAATCCCTGGGTAAAAATAATGAAGAGTTCCCTGAAGGTTGGAAAAAGTGGGTTTTAAGATGAATAAAAGGAAGGACAACTATGTCACATTTATGGAACTGTCACCTGGTGACAGAGACCAAAAGATGAGTTCAGAAAGAACAGGTTAATTCTTCACTCATGAAATAGATTTTTAGGGAAGTAAGTGGGCCCTTGAGCAGCATCCCTAACCTCTGAGGCTGACCACAAACGAGAGAACTAAGCTCTTTCAAGAAACCTCAAGGCCACCTTCACATTGAATATACTAGTTGGCATGACAGTGGATCAGACCCATTTAGGAAGCCTTAAATTCCTACTGAAAAGCAAGGAATGCACACTAGAGAATCTGTCTATATTCTGTTAAACCATGTCTAGATGGAAAAAGTGTAGAAAGCTATCCTTAGCTCAAAAAGCTCACCAACCCAAAATAAAAATGAAGAAACTCATTTACCAGTCCCCAGGCTCCCCAAAAACCAGAAATCATCTTTGTTTTCCCAACGCCTGGCTCAGTGTCTAGCACCTAGTAGGGTTTAATAATCACACAGTCCACAAGTTCTGCTCTAAAACTATAAATACCTCCCAGAGAGTGTTAGCCTATTATAGTCATTTACACCACTGCGGGATTAAAAAAAAAAATGTGGGATTAGCAAATCTCGGAAATTACCAAAGCCTCCAGGTTGGAGTGGTCAGAAATACAGAACATACCAGTAACATCCCCTGCCTCCTGGAAAATTAACCACCAAATCATCATACCTAAAGAGATTAGGATATAGTTACAGGCCAAACTCTACAACATACATGAAAACTTAAAAGAATGCATAGAACAAGAATTAGATTAACTAAATGCTATTCATGTGATGCCAAGAAAAACATTTGTTCTAGGGTTTTCTAACCTAATTGCCATGAAGATGAGCATATGCCTTTGTTGTCCTATATACACACCCAAAACCCATCCTTCTAATGGGCCTAAGCACAATGTAGAAACTCATTAAATATTTACCAAATAAATTACTAAATGTATACACATGAGATCTGGAACCAAATTATCATTGAGGAATATTACAGTACTCATTTCAACAATATAAATTTTATTTAAATTACCAATTTAAATTTAGCACCAATGATTTCATCTAATACTTCTTCCCTTCATTCGCAGAGACGATAGTTTCAGAAATCACGACCACCTGGGACGTCTGGGTGGCTCAGGCAGCTAAGTGTCCAACTCTTGATTTCTGCTCAAGTCATGATCTCACGGTTTGTGAGTTTGGGCACCACATCGGGCTCTGTGCTGACAGCACGGAGCCTGCTTGGGATTCTCTCTCTCTCCCTCCCTCTCTGCCCCCTTGTGCAAGTGCACGTGCATACATGCGCTCTCTCTCCCTCTCTCAAAATAAATAAACTTAAGGGGCGCCTGGGTGGCGCAGTCGGTTAAGCGTCCGACTTCAGCCAGGTCACGATCTCGCGGTCCGTGAGTTCGAGCCCCGCGTCAGGCTCTGGGCTGATGGCTCGGAGCCTGGAGCCTGTTTCCGATTCTGTGTCTCCCTCTCTCTCTGCCCCTCCCCCGTTCATGCTCTGTCTCTCTCTGTCCCAAAAATAAATAAACGTTGAAAAAAAAAATAAACTTAAAAAAAAAAAAGAAAATGCTAAAAAAAAAAAAAAGAAAAAAGAAAAGAAAAATCATGACCATTTGAACCCTTCATCAGCCAAACCTGAAATAAACTCCACATGACCACAGAATCTGACAGATTGTCCATCTGCCCTGTGAGTGTAAACCCCACTTTCCTATGGGAGTTGGGACAAAGGGGCAGGGACAGGACAGAGGGTAGGAAGTGGGAGGCGATACAGTTTCAGTAGGGGAGGCAGATGTTCTAACTGCCAGCAAATAGTTGATAACTGTGACTTCTATGACATAACACTCACAAGATAAGGATTCCAGTGGCCATTGTTTCTTACAAGAACAATGGCTTCCAGTTAACACATGGCACAGTTTGTGAAATGATGCAGAGCACTGACCTATACATAATGTGCGCACACACACATACACACACAGGGAATTAAAGGATTATTAGGATGCCGGATGTCCAAACACTGCCAAAATGTGAACCCGCAGAGATAATAAAAGTACGAGCAACAGCAGTATTAAAAATCAAAAGGATTACACCAACTTCGCTCCACACAATCTCGTGTGCCAACAGCTGGGCCACAAAGCCTGGCAACATTAGGCAGTCCATACTGTAAGTTCCATTTCTTTTTGTTTGCAAAGGACAAACATCCTAAAGAACCATAGCCATTCCCTGCCCCCCATCTCTAGAAATATCAAGACATCAAAAGGTCAAAGGTTCCAGGTTAAGGAAAGATCGACACAAGAAATCAATACACCTTTCAAATGAAAAGTGGATAATTATACACATATACTATGCTTTCTTAACACAACATGGGAACTAAGAGGGGAAAAAGAATGAGATAAATAAACTAACTGCTAATAAGCAAACTCATAACTCCTAAAACCTCAGATTAACGGAGACAAGCACAAAGCCAGAAAAGCCCCAGTCCTTACATGTGCAGCTATGCCCAAATTACAAGCACTATCTCCAAATGCCACTGTTACTGGTCCTGCTCTCAGGGAAACAGTTAAGGGCGTGGACTGCCCACCCTCCCCTCCATTCTCCCCCACCCTGCTGCCTCCACTAGGACCCTCCTCTAACTTCCATTGCTGGCAGCGGACTGCTGACGAGAAGCCAATAGAGGGAGAACGTGGAGGCCTGGGGCAGTTTGGGGCTTGGTAGAGATCAGGAACCACTGCGTCTGCCCAGAAGGCTGGTTCTGGAATTGTCAGACACAAATGCGCACAGGCCTCATACAGACCGTGTATAAATATTCTGCTGGTACCAACAGGATGGCCATGGGACCTCCAACAGAGCGCCACAATCAAATACAGTCATCACGAGCAAATGTGTGAGTGGTATTTCCAGACAGGGCATATGGAAATGTACTCTTCAATCTTTTGTTTTTTTGTTTTTTTTTTAATTAGTGTGTACTCAGTATAGACTCAGAATCTGAGGACACCTATAAAGGGATCTTAGAGATTTTCCAACCCATCTCTCTTTCTAAATAGTGCAGTACAGTTAGATGACTTGACCAAAGGTAGAAAATAAGTTGGTGGCAGAAACAGGACCCGACTCTCCCCACAGTTTGTTAAGTGCTTTTTCCACTTGGGAAAAGTGACCTTCAAAATTGGTCAGGTGACGAAGGCACAATTTTATTGGTCGCTGTGATCACAAGCAACAGAAGGATGCAGCAATAATTTCAGTAAGAGCAAAGCACAGCTGATATTTTGAAGAAGGTAAAAAGCCTTAAATACATGCAAATTCTGTGAATTTGGGGCGTTTTCTTCCTTCCTCCCTTCCTCCTTCTCCCTCCCTCCCTCCGTTTCTTTCTTTCTCTTTCTTTTCTTTCTTTCTTCTTTCCTTCCTTTCTTTCTTTCTGAAATTAACATTAAATCGTGGTAGCCCTTCCTTTAATCTGAGTTAGCTGGCAATCTGTCGCTTCAATCCCAGTGAAATCTATGCCTTGTGTAGCCTAATTTAAAATGTGAGGCCAAACAGATCTGGAAAAGTACAGCTTTATCCTTGTACTTAATTTATACTATAGTGTGCTGTAATTAAGCCTGAAATAAAAGCTATATTCTGAGTAAAGACAAAAAGCTCTTGTTAATGGCATTCCATTCCCAATGTAGAACACAACAAAAGGCTTCTTCATTTGGAGCCAAATGTCATTATACTTTGTAGCTTGTGTGGAGCTGTCGTACTAATATTTGTCCTGGGATTAGGGTTGGGATAACCAATCAGTTAACTCCTCCACCGCAGTTTCCTATTATCCTCAAATAAATGGCCAAAAGGAAAAAAAAAAAAAAAAAAAAAAAGAAAATTGGCAGGCAGAAGGACAACTATATTTATGAGATTAAACTCTCAAACCCTTCACAGTTTGCCGGGCAACTAATAACCATTTGCCAAGCTGTTCATTTAATAATGAGTCGGTTAAGCCAAGAGCAAATGTTCCTGCAACCAACCAGTGCTACTATAGTCATACCCACACTGAAAAGCTCCAATCATTTACGTAACGTACATACTTCATTTAGAGTAAGAGGTACACGGTGCCACGTACGAGAAACAGACTGCTTTTGTTAGCCAAACCCAAGCCACCCTGCAGTATTCTGAATAACTGACATGTGTAGGTCATTTTGTAATTTCTGAAAGGCACAGTGGCCGACAAACTGTTTGGAGAGTAATTCCTGTTTGTGTCATGATTCTAGACAGAGGGCCAGAAGCTCTCCACCCGGCTCGGCACTTGCAGTATCACGTGGCCTTAGGTCAGCTAACTGCGTCTGCTCCCTGCTTTTCCAAAATAGAGTCGTCAGCCCTGAGACCATCCCCACCCTGGAATTATGAGGACTGAACAAAATCCTGCTTGTCAAAGCAAAGTAAGTCATACGCTATACAACACCATCATCAGGTACGATATAATTAAGCAGGGGAGGAAACGCGGTGTGGGCTGCTTTCCAAGAAACACGTGTGTCCAAATAGGAGCGAACACCAAGCTGCCTTTGCTCTCCTTTCTCCTGTTTCTCTGGCCCATCTCCACACACCCATAAGTGACGAGGAGCAACCAGCAGGGATCCTTCACTTTTTTACTTACTAATAGCTCATCCATACTGGTCTGGCATTTTTCCAAGTTGATCCGCTTTATGGCTACACGTTCTTGCCTGGGCTTGCAAAGGGCAGCCTGGACCACAGCAGTAGCTCCACTGCCTGAAACGAAATAAAAACAGCATCAGCTATCAAGGGGCATGCTGTCTGGTCAATGTTCGTCACCCCCTTCATAAACAAATACCTATTTTTTAAAAAGTCTTCTCCTTAAGGTATTCAGAACATTACCTTTTGACATCTTTGTAAAGAGTTTCTAAATCTGAAAATAATCCTCTGTGGGAGAAAAGGGAAAATGTGGACTGTTCTACAGGCTACAAAAACAGTATCTGTACCCAGGAGGGCGACCCACATCGAAAAAGCCCACTTTCATATGGCAGGTGTATTGCCGCCCAGGACAAAGGCTGACCAAGTGATGGGTCTGAGGTCACAGGGACAAGAGACATGAGCGTCTGAGCACAACACTGCGTGGAGGCCATTACCATCCTTGGCTCCCAGTATTCTCTAACTTCAGTGCCCTTAAAATATCTCAAGCTCTTCTTCCACTTCAGCCCAAGCCAAACCACTACAGCTTGAGCTACTTCAGGGTTTCCACGAGATGCTGTGACAACTTATCTGCTCTGAGTGTTCTTTGAGCTTCTTTCTTCTGCGCTTGCTCTACAATTAGAAGAACAGGAATCAACCCAAGTATTCTCGTGTTGAAAGCACGACTTTCAAGGATGCCAAGCGAGTGATGCAAATGTGTAATTACAAAAGCTCTCGGCATTCATATGAATTTCCTATTTCTAAGGTTTCATGATCGTTAGCTAATGCACTCAAACTCCTAGGAGACAGAGTCATGTCATTATCCATATTTTATAAGAGCAAAATGTAGACGTGTAGTGATTTGTGGCAGAGCACAAAGAGCTCCTAATCCGATTTATATTCCACAGGGGCAAAAAGACCTCTGGGTTAAGGCATCTCACTTCTGCAGAGAATACCAAAACCCTCCTTCTGATCACATAAATCCTCTACCCCTGCAAGACTGCCAAAGAGAGAAACAGCCTAGGCCCAGGACTGTGTAAAAGAGGGTCAGATCTGACCATCTACCTTTCTCCTTAAAGCCTTTCTTCCAGGGCTACTTCTCGAATGACTCATCAAATATCATAAGATGTGGGCGGGGGCAGCTTTGGGCAATACAGAAGGGAGATCAGTATTCGCTTTCCTTACAGATGTGACAGACAGGGATGACATTTCTAGTACAAGTCCAATGCTTTCCCACGCCAAGGAAGTGCCCAAGTGGGTGTCTTCAGAGCTGAGATTCTGCCCTTTCTTTCCTCCTGTGGTCGCAACGTCAGCTCTGGCCCCCTGACCTGGTATCCCAAGCAGATCACCCTAAGCTCCAAAACTTCAAGACTCCCATTCCAGGAAGTCCAACCTGTGTTCATTGGGAAAGAAAATCTCCATATACTAACCACCCCCTGTATGGTATCTCTACTCATGCAATAATTGTCATAACAAGCCTGTTCACTTTTTGTTCCTAGCCTCATTTTATACGTGAGAACACTGGGACTTGGAAAACTTGCCCACGCAGCCAAGTGCCTGGGCCGGGGTCTGAGTCAGTCTGCCAGACTCCAAGCTCCATGCTCTTCCCTGCTTCCCATAGGCCAGAGCCCACGTTTCCCTTCCTCACTTGTCCTGGCCTTATAGGACCAGAAAAAAATGTCCTCCATGCTTGAACAAAAGAGAAACCACCTAGAGGGAAGATTCAAGCGAGCCTTACTCTCTCGTTCAAGGACAGAGTGCTGTTGTCAGAGGTCGTTAAAAGGGCCTCCCTGTCCCTAATCTCACTGCCTGCTCCATCAGCTTCTATTCCAAGTCCTACCACGTCGGCCTCGGCCCTGCAGATCACAGCATGCTGGGTTCAATCCAGAATGCTCTAGATATCAGAGCCAAATACTACAAAGAGCCCTGCTGATAGCAAAGTGTACTTTCCAGTCAAGGTCTCCAGAACAAGAGACCATCACTGGCGGAGCCACAGAGAAAGTGATAAGTAGCTGGTTAGCACTGGGCCTGGTATCCAGCAGAGAAATCAACAAACGTCTTTAACGAGCTGCTGATGGGAAGCCATTCTCAGCTCTACCTGTTGTAAAACTCTCCCCAATTCCACTCTCCATCCTTAATCCACATCCCAGAACACTTCAAAGCAGTGGAACTGAAAAACAGGAAAGATGAAAACAGATTCCCAGAAGGGATAACACAAGTGCCTGTAAAAGGGGACTGCCTCCCATAGTCTTTTAAGTCCTTGACTATAAAAAAAAAAAGTCTCCTGCCTTCCACAGACATATGCAAGCATGTGGACAAAAATAAGAATTCTGGAAAGAGAGGCAGCGGTGGGGAAAGCCTTGTATAGAGCTGAACAACCTCAGAGTTGCTATTACTTAACTGTGAGTGGCTGGAAAACAAGTGGCACCTTCTCATCTCTAGAGAGAACGCACCTGAGATGACTGTCACAGCATGAACACACGCAACCACCCCCTGGTCGATTTAGACCTCTTTGACTCCAAAGATTGCCTTCAACCACAAGAGAGATCAAGAGCAATGAGAGAGGGGCAGGAAGCCTTAAGGACCGTCAAGTCCAGTCCCTGGCATTACGGATGAGAAAGGGAAGGGAGAAGCACTCTCACCAGAAAGCACCCTGATCTGGACTTCTGTGAGAAATAAATTCCCGTTGTTTGAGGCACCCAGGTCACAGTGTTTTGTTACAGGAGCCCAAGCTGATTAATACAAAAAAGCCATCTTCATTATCCATCTACGTCACTGCCCCACTATCACCTGTGGTAAAGAATGCCCTACAAATTAGACATTCTCAACAGCTGCCTAATCGAGTTAAGCACTAGCTAAGACAACATTCAACTGAAGGGCCTCCGGTAGGCCACAGTAGCTCCCAAACCTTAGGTAAGGAAGACCCTAGAAGAGAAGGTTCAATAAACATTCTATGCAACTCTGGTAACAATTTCCTGTTTCCTAATTTCTAAATCTCAGTTTCCTTAATGGGCATAATAAAATCTACCTGTGAGGCCTAATTACATCCCTGGAAACATCAACTCAATGAACATTAGGCTCTCTCTCTGCAATGCACTTCTGTACCTGCAATGTAAAGGACATAGACTGTATCTATAGTTTGCACTCACCCCAGGGCAAAAGAGAAGGCAAAGCCGTTCCATGTAAGTACTAAGTATCATTCTGCTTACCAGGAAGATTCACTTGGTTTAAAGAGGGAAAGAGGAGGGCTAAGTTTGAAAACCAGAGGACTAAGTGATTTCTAAGGTCTGAGACAACATAATGAGTTGAACATAATAAAATAGAAGAATCCAGAGAATTCTGAAATAGCTATGAATTAATATTCTATAGCTAAACTTATTACTTATAATGTACTTTGATACATAACCTAAAAATCATTTTTAAAACTCTCAATCTGGATTGCATGAGTTCATAACCTAGGCCTGCCACATACTAAATGCTTATCCTTGGGGGCGCCTGAGTGGCTCAGTCAGTTGAGCATCTGACTTCAGCTCAGGTCATGATCTCATGGCTCAGTTTTTGAGTTTGAGTCCTGCATTGCACTCTGCTTTCAGCATGGAGCCTGCTTGGGATCCTCTGTTCCCCACTGCCCTCTCTCTGACCTCCCCCACTTGCACTCGCTCTCTCTCAAAACTAAAATAAAAACATTTTTAAAAATAAAAAACAAACAAATGCTTATCCTTGGATGATTTACTTAACTTCTCCATGCCTCAGTTTCTTCATTTGTATGATGGGCTCACAGGGCTCACAGGGCAGCTATGAGGATCAAATGAGTTAATGCATGGAAAGCCCTTAGAACCGTTCCTACATAGGAAGTACTAATTAAATCTTAAGTAAGTATACTATTCAGGGAAATCCCTCCAAGTCAACTGGTGTCCTGCCAATTTGTTGTTGCAATGCTACATATTTCATGATGTTGGTGTACCATAATTTATTCAGCCCTTCTTCTATTGATCAGTCTTCTCTTTATTTCCAGTTTTCTGCCCAATATGAATAATGTAGCAATAAAGATCTGGTACTTTAAAATATATGTATTAGTCTTTTTTTATTAAAAAAATTTTTAATGTTTATTTTTGAAAGAGAAAGAGCACAAACGTGGGAGAGGCAGAGAGAGAGAGAGGGAGACACCGAATCCAAAGCAGGCCTGAGGCTCTGAGTGGTCAGCACAGAGTCGGATGCAGGGCTCAAACCCACGAACCTCGAGATCATTACCTGAGCCAAAGTCTGACACGTAACCGACTGGGCCACCCAGGTGCTCCAAAAATATATGTTTTAGTCTTTATGTTAAAGACTTATATATATTAGACTAATATATATTTCCTTATGTTAAAGTTAGGATGTGGTCAATTGTCCAGTAACCTCTCCTCATGAGTATGTCAGGATTTTAAAAATAAACAAAATAGATATGTTAGCCTATAACATGAATGGTGGCCGGTGGAAGGAAGCTGTCATCACATCCTACTTAAATGAGGAGCACCAAGCCAAAACTTTTAACAAGAGTTTGCCCATCTCTTAGCACAGGAAAGAACTCTTTAATTACGCTTCCCTGTCCCTCCTCAGTGAATAGTGTCCAGAGCTGTATCAGGCTTTCTTTTTGGATGTGCTGGTTGGTGGTAGATAGTAAACCAAACAAATGGCTTTGGTCCGGCAGATGACTCCTTCCAATTCTCTGTTTATCCAACTTACTCTATGTATTCTATTTATATCATGTGCCCAACCTCAAAGCCCACGAGGCCAGTCAAGGTCACACGAGAGCCAGAAGCTGGCCAGTGAGTGAATGGACACACACGTGAGTTCTGCAGGGGCACAGCTGCCATTCTGCCTCCACTAATGTCACCACGGAAGCTTGCTGACCTAGCACACCAAGATTCCAATTTTTGCAGAGAAGCTGAAAACTCAGAATTTTGCTTGAGATCTCCTAATATGATAAGGTTAGCAATTAATGTTTTTAAATACAAAAGCATTACGAATCACATAAAAGCTTGCTGCACTCTGTATTTTGCCTCCCTGTGTTACTACTATTTGGCTTCAAAGGTGCACCCTTCCTTACCTGATGGTCCAGTTTTTAAATTATTAGCTTACACATATGAAGTTGCCATTCTTCCAGAACAAAAATGATCACATTTGATTCAATGTAACATATGCACATACTCAGGACACGGGCCCAAACTGATTTACTACATGTCACCATGTTACCATCCACCTCGTCCTACTATTTCCCACAAAGAGAAAACTCTCAGGGCTATTTGCCTGTCATTTGGTGCATCCTACGTGAAAGGAACAGCACAATAAGCTCTCAAGTCAAACACACAGAACAGAAACAATGAGACAGGGGTTATGTGTAATTCGCTATATGGATTCCTTAACAAAACAAGACACTACTGCTAAGCCTGTGTGTATAAAGGGCACAGACTGTGTGTATACACCAGGCAGCACACAGCAAGGCCACATTTCTCAAGGAAGCTACAAGCAGGGGACCCTCCTGAGTTACGGATTTCTGCCTCCATCAAGAGAACCAGTTGGTAGACCCACCTTCTGGGATTGCTAGAGGAGATTCAGAGCTCACACAGATGGAAGGAGAGAAGGGAGGAAGGAAGGGAGGAAGGAAGGGAGGAAGGAAGGGAGGAAGGAAGGGAGGAAGGGAGGGAGGGAAGAAGAGAGGAAGGCAGGACGAAAGGACTGACAGGCAGGCAGGCAACCAGGGTGAGGTGGAGAAATGACCACTGAGCAAATATCCTTACCTTTCACCACTGATCTGGACAAACTACGGTAACTTACCCGAGAAAGCCTGGCTTGTTGGAACCTTTAGAGGTCACAGACCTCACCAAAGAAAAGCAGCACTTGTATATAACTCAGCAAGAACCATCTGATAATGCCACAGAAAAACAAAAAGTAGCCTGGGGATCTGATCTTAAGAGAGATAGAGGGGAACTGGGATGTGGAATCAAATTGAAGAGAATGTCAATAAACTCACCTTGGACCTCAAGCTACATCTAAAGCAACAATTAGGGGGAAAAAAAACCAACAAACAAACCCTGTACTACATTTACTAAATTCAGAAAGTACATGGATTGGGATTACCTGATATAAATAAAATCAATAATAAATATGGGGGGTGTAAGTAAATTCTAGGCATCTGGTTAAAGAGGAGTGGTAAGTACACGAAGAGGAATTATTAAAAAAAACAGACTCCCATTGAATTCAATATGATTCATACTGGGATTTACTCATAGACATTTTTTGTTTTCTTAATGATATACAGTAGATTCAAAAAAAGCACTCTTTGAATATGATTACTTGCCAGTTTAAAAAAAGAAAAACTTTATTAGTCTGAAGAGCACTCATTTAGGGGTTAGACCCCTTAAAGCTTAAACTCTTCTAGGATTCTAGCCCTGATGCTGACTTGGAGGAAATGTCTTTCTCTGTGAATGTGCATTTATTTGCTAAGAAAAAGAACATCCTCTTTCCAAGGGGCAGGTGCTTTTGACAACCTAGCCCCAGGGACTGGTGGGGAATCACCTGAGACCTGCCTTCTCCAACAACCGCAGGTGAGTTAGTCATTTCCTCTCTGCTCCCGAGGACCAGGATTAGTGCGGCCTCATCCTAGCACTTCCACGAGCCTGGAGCGCTCTTCCTCTGCCGTATTACTCCTCGAAGCAGCCCTTCCTATGAGGTCCCTGCCTGGAGCAGGAGGCCTTCAGTAAGCATTTGCTAAGTGAATCAAAGCTCACGTCAACCCATCCCTGGGGAGACCACCTATCCACAAGGGAGGTGAAGCTGTGTTCTACACAAAGAACACCAGGCCCTGGCCAACTATACAATGTAGAAGCGAGGAGGAAGTGCAATTTTACTCAAGTTGTTATCTCTGAACCGCTCGTCGTGTGTGTTCTGAGTAGGCAGTCGGTGGGTAGTGGCAGTTAACTTCAAGAACAGGCCTAGGGAGCCTATCTGCCTGAAGGCATTTCTGATCCGCAGAACACCTGTTTTAATTCTGGAGTCAAATGTCACAGGAAAGCTCATACCGAAGAGCAGTGTGCCACCAGAATGGGTCAGGAACCTCAGTTTTTAAAAACTGAATCCCCGGGCCACCGATCAGCACAAAGGAGCTACACAAAATGAGGCAAAAGCTAATAACAGTAGGGCCTCTGATGATTCCACCTGAGAATAGTGACATAAAACACGTAACAGTGTTTAGAGGTGATGGAGCCACCAGCAGTCCTCCAAATCCGCCCCAGGAACCACTGCGTCAGGCCCTGGACTGCAAGAGGGACACATTCCTGCAGAGCGAACTGGATTTTTTATATTCATTTAAAGGTCGAAGTCAAGTCCTTGTCCCCTGCAAACCCAAAGCCCCATGATCTGGCAGGATTGAAAAACTTCCTGTTCTGTTCTGAGGGGGCAATTCAACCCCTCCCAGCAAAACCCACTCATTCTACTGATTAAATCAATCAAACGGAAGCCAACATTCCACAGAGGAATGTCCACTGCTATTCATACAGATAAACAGATACACCCACTGGCAAAGGCCAAAAGACACAAGTGTCCTGTTCTAACAGGGTGTCTCCCATTCCTCACTGCTCCAACCTTAAGCCACCTGGAAACGGGAAAGGCTGCACATGAAAAAGAAGGGGGCTGTCTCTACTTCAAGGTCAGTCCCATCCATCCTATGTCAGCTACACGCATGTTGCCTTTGTACGAACAAGAAAAAGGAACCTCTCTAAATGGACACCAACCTGGATGTGCCAGGCCTGACAAGTGGACAATGCACAATTAAGGGAAAAAGCTCCTTTCTCCCAGTTAACTGCATCCTAGCTCACTGGGCTAAACAAGGTTGGCTGTTCAGCCTCCAGGGGCAATGTACAACCTTGGTGGCCTTGGGACAAAGATTAGCATATAGCACCCATTCTATAAAAAAATTAGTAAAATTTGTTTCTAGACCCCAGGAAAAGCCCAGACCTAAGAAATAGCCCCATGAGAAGGCCCTGGATTGGGGTAGATTTTCTCAAAGCCTCAAAGTTACTCTGAGACAGAGTAACTACATCAGGAACATCTAAGATGTCTGTTTCAAAAACAGCCCATATCCAACCTATTGCATCAGAATGATTAAAACTGGAGAGATATGTGTCTACTTAACAAGCCTTTCTGGTGAGCCCCCTATACTCTCAAATTTGAAAAACATGGTTTCTGGGTATCAGCTTGCCTCTCCCTTCCCCTGCCAGGACACAGGAAGATTTATCAGTCAGGGGCCAGTTAGAAATATAGAAACAACGCTAGGTATTGCAACTGATACTATTTGATATAAACAAATGAGAAGACTGAGTAATAGAGCAAAACTGCAGGAAGTAGCTCCCACCCCTGGAGGTGGGCAGAGGGGGCACAGTGGGGAATCAAAGGGAGGAAGTGGGGTTATCAGAATCTAACAGTTGAGAGGAGGAGACCCACAGAGCTGGGACCAGACCTCTGAGGGTCAGGTGGCTGGCCTCTCAGGACCCTCTGTGAAGGTCCATGCAGGGCTGGGACTCAAACTTCTGAGGACGGCCAGGTGATGGATTCTCCAAGGGGTCTAGGAGGTTGGTTCCAGGATGTAGCAAGGAGCTGGAGACAGGTACCAACGGTGGCTAGCAGAGTGAAAGACCCTTTCTGGAACGAGGCTTACAAGCACAGCAAAGAAATGGAATGAATCATGTCCCTTCTGCCTCCTCCAGCCTCCCAGAAGCCCTCCAGCAACCCCTAGTAGCAGAGCTTAACCAGGAAACAGTAGGCAGAGGAGGAATGTAGTTTGCTGAGTAACAGCCCAACACACAAGCCCATCTAGGAAGGTCTGTCTGGTGCTTAGAGACAATCACTTAATAAGGAGCCAAGGGAGTATGTCCATCAGCTCCAACAAGAGGTTGGTGCCTATTCCAAGCTCTGCCTAGCAAGGGCCAGCCTTGTTCTTTTAATTCTCGTTCATTCTGTTTCCAAACACAATTCCTAAAATGACCCTTTTAATATCTAACACTCCCAAAATGTTCACTCTGTACTTACAACCCTAACCCAGCCCCATTCTATTTTTTTTTAACAATCACAGTTTTTTTTTTTTTAAACTTTATTTTCAGAGAGTGGGGGTGGGGGAGGGGCAGAGAGAGAAGGAGAGAATCCCTCTGCAGGTTCTGCACTGTCAGCAAAGAGCCCAATGTGGAGCTCAAATTCGTGAACCATGAGATCATGACCTGAGCCAAAATCAAGAGTCAGACGCTTAACCAACTGAGCCACCCAGGGGTCCCTTGCCCCATCCTATTGTCTTTTGGTCATGTAGTAGTTACGAGTGGGGGTCTAGGGCCAGACAGCCCTACCAGCTATATGACCTTAGACAAGTTGCTTTGTACATCTGTGCCTCAGTTTCCTTAATTATAAAAAGGAAATGACAATTGTAACTACCTCACAGGATGGCTGTAAATATTACGTGAGATAATACATAAAAACATAACAATATAAATGAACGTGTCTGGCACATAAGTAGCTAATTATGTTTTGACTGTATTAATATTATCAACAGTATGATTATCCCAGACACCTGGATAGAAACTAGATCTACTATAAGTTTCTTTAAAAAATGTCTTTTTATCCCCTTCCCCTGGGATCACTTCTGCTCCCACAGAGCACCGATACTTAGTTTCCTGTGAAGTTAACTTCACCTCTTGCAACCCTATTCCTGGTAGCCAGCACTGACAACTAATTTTTATGCTACAATGATTGGGTGTACAGAAAATTATGCAAGGAAATGATTCTTTGTTCAAGATCCACTTCTCTGGTAAATATCCATGGCTACCACATCCATGAGGCAACAAGTAACGATTCTCCTAGCTCAAGGACAGAGGGAAAAAAACGTCCACTCATGTTAATGCCACCCCCCCCCCCCACACACACACACACACCTCTCCATCTGATTTGACTTTACTCATAATCCCACTCCTGTTTTTCTGGTCTCCCCTGGCAACCTGAGGTTCTCCCCCAAGATATGCCACACGAGAGGAGGTAAGGGCAACCCTAAAGGGTAGAGGTCTTCCTGCCCTTTTCTCCTGACATGCTCTTCACCTAGACGGTGGGGGATGATGCCACAGTCTGAAACAACAGCAGAAAAGAGGTACGAGGGAGTGCTAATTACAAGAATGCCAAGGTTGAGAGTGGTGGAAAGCAACGTCTCCTCAATCCCAAGGGGCCCAGAGCATAGCTAAGTGACAAAGAAGATGAAGAAGTGACCCACAAAGGGCACTTCTCACCACTAAGGCCCTGAGGGAAGCAGCAGCATGCTGTCAATCCCTGCCTCCACCGGCGGAGCCCACGGGTCCCCACAAGGAAGCGCCTGCAAGGATCCCACGGTGCCATCAGGGGGAGCCTGGTGGGACATGAAGAGAACTCTCCCTCCCCTGGTTTTGAGGCTGGGAGCCAAAATATTAGAGAACTATGTAGGAATTGGAAAATGTGCAGACAATGGAGGGGTCACCTGGGTGTCCCATGAAACTGTAGATGCTGACTCAGGAGATCTGGGGCGGGAGCTCCCGGGTGATGTGACACAGCTGCTCCATGGACCACACTTTGAATTGCTAGAGCACAGGGGAGGCAGCTGACCCAAATCACCATGAAGGTGCCAGGTGCCCAGCTCCTAGCAAAGGAGCAGAAAGTCTAGGAACCTCCCAACCCACCTCCCCATACCCTGTGGCTGCCTGGGAAGCGCAGCATAGGAAAGCATATGCCCGGGGAGTCCAGGATAAGAGGCAGCAACCAGCCTGGGGAAGGGGCTCCCTGGCCGGCAGGAGTCCAGAGAGAGCAAATCCCTCTCCAGGGAACCCTGCTTAGTAACTGTATGTGTATTTAGTTCTTCAGAAATGAAGATTCAACACTCTTCTCCTTAACATTTAAGTTTATTATTTGATTTTGCAGGTACATTTTCAGAAACTGGCTACAAATGAAAGATGAGGCCAACTCTACTTTCTTGCCTCAGGAGACGAAGTGTAATTTAACTTCAAAACTATTTCCAGCAACTGTGGCTGAAATTAACTTGGGCTCCAGTTACCTGGAAATGTATTCCATTCATCCAAAAAACATGATTCCCCAAATATTATGGGTAACTAAGGGTACACAGTAAACAAAGATGAACAGCCAGATCACTGTAAATGCTTGCATTTCACATACGTTAAAGAATTAAACTTTATAGTAACACTACTATGTCTGAATTCAACATATACAGATTACCTGGTGTGGTATTCCAAGAAAAGGGATGATTACAAACAGTAACTTTGTTTCTTGGGAGTACTTTCTCTGGCACAGGTCCCCAGATCGACCACCACATCTCTAACTGGAAGCAGATGTGTGGTCTGCGGAGGGCTGCTGAGGATGGCATGAGCTGCAATATGACATGTAGTCATCCACTTGGCACCTTGTTCTAAACAGCTAGACTGCTTTGATTGGTACGTACTTGTTAAGTTGATCTTCTAAGAGAGAAACTCCTTCATCTCCTTCCTGTGTCGTTTCCTCAACAAATGATAGGAGGTGTTTAGTTTTCTGTGTTTGCCGTCAAGTTTGTGGTTAACTAATGTCTCCCTACCTTGAACTCTAAGCTCTCAGAAGGCAGTTTACCTGCGTTCTTAATGTGCTTTTGTTCACTGTCAAGACGACCTCTCCTGCACATAATTTAAGAAAAACCTATCGGCCAGGGCCTCAGGTCTAGGCTCCAAGCTGTTGGCCCACCAGCACTAGTGTATGGACCAAAGTCCTGAAAACGCCCCTGTTTCACATTCAGTCCCCTCGTGTATCCATTAGCTTCACATTACTTCACCCATACCAGTCCCAGTCAGGACACCAAAATGGCTACAGAGGTTCTAACAACTCCACTGGCATTAATGGGAATGGAGTGGGAAGAACACCCAAAAGCGCATGATCTACCAACTGTGCACAACTGCAACAGTGCCTTCAATACACATAGAATAATAGCATCTTGGAGTTGAAACAAACTTCAACTTATTGCTCGATCACATGACAAAGACTACATGTCTGTTTATTTATTTAAAAGACTTTATCGAGCTTCTAAGAAGATACTGGCCACTATTTAAGTTGCTGGAAAAGAGGCAGAGAATGGGGCACCTGGGTGGCGCAGTCGGTTAAGCGTCCGACTTCAGCCAGGTCACGATCTCGCGGTCCGTGAGTTCGAGCCCTGCGTCAGGCTCTGGGCTGATGGCTCGGAGCCTGGAGCCTGTTTCCCATTCTGTGTCTCCCTCTCTCTCTGCCCCTCCCCCGTTCATGCTCTGTCTCTCTCTGTCCCAAAAATAAATAAACGTTGAAAAAAAAAATTAAAAAAAAAAAAAAAGAGGCAGAGAGCAAAAAGTGCGTGCCCTCCAAGAGTTTACATTTTTGTTGAAGTGACAGGCCTAGACCGTTTCAAAAATCATGAATAAGACTTTGATTCTGTGATAAGTGCTATGACAAAATAAAACATATTACAGCAATTTGTGGAAAGATCATTGGAGCTATGATGGGCAGGGAAGCCTCTCTGAGGTGGTGACATCTGGGCTGATGAGAAGGAGCCACAAAGATCTGTGGGTGGAACATCCCAAGAAGAGGGGCAGCACATGCAAAGGGCCTGAGGCAGGAAATGAGTCTGGAGAGCTCAAGGGACAGAGAAAAGGGTAGTGTGGTTGATGGAGAGGGCAGGTGGAAAAAGAGAAGGTCGGACCAGTAGGCAGGGAAATAAACACAGAAGAGAGCCCTACAGGCCAAAATAAGTGCTCTGGAGAATTTTGGCAAGAACTACCAGCTCACATTTTATAATGCTCGTTCTGGCTACTCTAACATAAGGTTGTAAATGTGAGGCAAGAGCAGATGCAGCTTGATTGGTTAGCCAGTTGCCAGAGATGTGCAGGCACAAATTAATGGCCAAAGCTAGGGTGAATGAAGAGGAAAGGGAGAAACGTGACTGGATTAGGGATCTATTTGGAGGTAGAGCCACAGGATTTGCTGACTGATTAGATGTTAACTCGGCGGGGGGGGGGGGGGGGGGAGGGCATTTAGGAAGTAAAAAACTGCACCCATGATCACCTCCACAATAATCATCACTGCATTTTATAACAAATAGACTTGATTCTTTGTTCACCTTCACCCTTTCCAAAACCCTACCACCAGAGCTATCCCTCCACCCGAACACATTCTGCTTATTCCCGAGGATAATTTAAAAAGCTTGGGCCACCATGCATGTGCTCAACCAACCTCCAAAGTCAAGAACACGAAGGGTGAGGATGCAGGGGCCTGATGTGGAAACCAGGCTGCGCCCAGCCCCCATTTACAGGGAAGAGGCAAGCAAGGGAGGCGGGTGCGTTTCTGCATATTCAAGAGATGTTTTCAGGGAAAAAAGAATTGTTCAGTCTTTTCCTACAAATGAATATTTGTGTGTACTGCCTCCTATGAAGAAACATTTTTTAAAACCAGAAAAAGAAATATAAATATTTGGTATTTGGAGGCTTTTTTTTTTTTTTTGTCCATCCCACTCTTTTTCTTTTGGAGGCTCAAAAGAAATAATTAACCAGCCCAATGAAAGCTTTCTTCCTCCCTTCTTTATAATTAAACCATGCTAAACAGCAATGACAAAGAGTATTCTAAGTAATTTTTTAAATCTCATTACCCAAACGCAACTATTTCATGATTGCATGAAATACTCCTTATTCAGACACACACACACACACACACACACTCACATACATATAGTCATAATAATTATGGCTCCATGTTCTGTTGTTTTCATTGTGAGTTAGACTGTAAACATTTTTTCATGTTTCTAAATTTTTTTAAATGTTTATTTTTTTAGAGAGAGAGCAGGGGAGGGGCAGAGAGCGACAGAGGGAGACAGAATCCTAAGCAGGCTCCAGGCTCTGAGCTGTCAGCACAGAGAACCCCGATGCAGGGCCCTAACCCACAAACTGCAAGCTCATGCCCTGAGCTGAAGTTGGACACTTAACCGACCGAGCCCACCAGGCACCCCTCATGTTTCTAAAACATGTTTATAATTACACTAGTTGCAACACAACATCCCAACAGGTTACTGAACCATAAACTATCGCCGTTAGCCCTAAGATTGGGCACTCGAATCCTCCTTTCTCTCAGTTTTGTATAATAATTTCAAAGGGATAACCCACCTTTGGTGCAAATAAAAGCTAAAACAATGCCAAACCCAGAAGCTTCAAGGCTCTTATAAAGTCACTGTAAACTCATTAAATTGCTTATAAAATCATTTATCTGTCAATGATTTGCCAAACCAAGTGAGTAAAAAGAAATACATCAATTTCATTGAGGGATTATTTACCTAGGATACTAGACTAACTCACAAAGCACAACAGGAAATGGGCTGAACCTGCACCCTAGAGTGTGCACTGTCTTCGTTTTTGTTTTTTGTTTTGTTTTGTTTTTTAATGAGTGAATGGAATACGGACTTAGAGGACCATCACCTTCTCCGCACTGCCGATTTTGCCAAAGTCTTATCAGTCTTCACTAGGTAAGCGTCCACAGATGAAACACTGCAGGAGACAGCTCTGAATGCTTTAAGTACAGTCCTACCTTAAAATAGTTTTCCTGTATTTAAACATGTGTGGGAAACTACATAAATATATGACACAAATAAATGTCATCTAGAGAGAGAGCACCATCCTGTATTCTAAAGGTATCTTTTAAGGCTTCCTAACCCCTCAAGGCATGGCTAAAAAGTGTGACATGCTATATCATCGCCACTCTCCCAGCTGTCCCCCAGATTCTTTGTTCTGGCATTGTATTTTAGGCAGTGCTAAAAGTAGCAGAGGGGCAAGGGGAGACTCAGGGGGCTTTAACTTCAGAAAATGTTTAATATACCCCTTGATACTCTGACACTTAAAGGGATGTACCGTGTAGCAGACAGGAGATGGGGCTGACACGACTCAAGTTTGTTCTCAGCTTTAAAAGGAAGCCAGCAACAGCCTCTCTGTGGAGACTCCCAAAAGCCTAGGACACCAGAATGTCACCTTTTCCATGTATTTTACTCACTATCCTTAGCCTGTAAGTCCAACCACTTCAGAAGAATGTCTGAAGAAGAAAAAGAGATGGCATTCTACAGGCAAGATCCCATCATGGGACCCCTTAACTCGATCCTGGATAACTAAAACAACTGTTCAGTTTTACACACTGTATCGTACTTCAAAGTCACTGGTAAGAAGCACCACTTTAAAGAATTCCATGATGATTCCCTGTATTTTAGCATTATGTCAATGCAGACTTTCACATCTTCTGCCAAGACTTACACTGGACAAAAAATCAAAAAGGACGTCCAAATTCTTTGGACAACTGGTATTCAGCCATATCCAGTATTGCTTGAAATAATGAAGCTGTCAGCAGGGTCTTGGAAGTGTCTGGGCTATGAGTCTCTGGACATCGTATCATGTTTCACAATGGTATCTGACATGCATTACAATTCCTCATATTCTCCAGAGAGAAGCGAAGTGACCAAGCAGGACCAATGAAATAAGTGTTCCATTTTCCATCTACCTTAGTTTCTCTCTTGATCTTTAAAGTAATATTTTCCTGGGTTTTTTAAATCTATGTATCAAAAACTCTGTATCAAAATATTTAAGTAGTGAGAAGGGCTACACCTGATTAAGCAGGGGGGAAAAAAAACAAAAAAAGCAATCGCTGGCAACATTAAATGCTATGTCACTAGTCTCAGAGCTCAGCACACTTTTTTTGAGAGAGAGAGAGCAGGGGAGGGGCAGAGAGCGACAGAGGGAGACAGAATCCTAAGCAGGCTCCAGGCTCTGAGCTGTCAGCACAGAGAACCCCGATGCAGGGCCCTAACCCACAAACTGCAAGCTCATGCCCTGAGCTGAAGTTGGACACTTAACCGACCGAGCCCACCAGGCACCCCTCATGTTTCTAAAACATGTTTATAATTACACTAGTTGCAACACAACATCCCAACAGGTTACTGAACCATAAACTATCGCTGTTAGCCCTAAGATTGGGCACTTGAATCCTCCTTTCTCTCAGTTTTGTCTAATAATTTCAAAGGGATAACCCTTTGTGTCTACAGGACACAAGCATATACCCAACTACCATTCTACCCTCAGCTCCAAAACGAATGCATTTAAAGGATACCATAAGTTAAAACTGGAATAAAAAAAGAAAACCATTCAGTTAAGCAGATTCTTTCTCATTTTCTACTACCATTTAACATTAATTAAACATTCACCTTCTATTTTGTTAAGTGCTGCATTTAATGATTATTTTCACCTTTTATTTTTGTACCAGTTTACAAATAATTAAATTTCCTCTACTTAGTTTTATAATGATGAAATACACGGAAATTTCTACCTGCCATGGGCTCAGAGACCTAATATCAGACAGAACAATTTCCTATAGCTCAGGTAGGCTAAGACTTACTAGCAACCTATGTGTGGGATTGAAAAACACCAACCCAGGACAACCTGACTCTTGGTCTATACACTTTTGATGTAAGATTCACGTTCACAGTTTCAAACTCAATAAATTCAACTGACAGGACTTAAAATGAGTTCTTGGGGGGGGAGGGGGGCGCAGAATACCCACAAGGAGTTAAAACTGCACGTCTCACATGGTTTACATTTTCCAATTACACTCCCCAGTTGACTTTTAATTTCTACCTCACACTTTCATTTATTAAATAAATGATGGAAATTCCTTCCAAGATTTTCTTTTTAAATATTTTAGATTCGCAGCCCACACCACAGAGGCCAAACCTTAAGCTAGCAGGGAGACGCTGTGCCTAACGGAAAAGTGTGGGTAAAATGTATCCCACAGAAAGGTATTTCTCTGAGAACACATACAGACCCAGAACTGCGGCAAGGAGAAGCAGTGAAATGTATTTCTGGGCAAACCTGGGACGTTTATTTTGTCGTTATGTCAAGAAACTACAAACATTCAGTTCAGGAGTTAGCGAGCTCTGGTCATCATGGGCCCACTCAGTGAGCCAGCCCCCCACACACCATCCTCAGCTGCAAAAAAGAAACTCTGTAAAATATGAATACGGCCAATATTCTAGGTTCCCAGGCACAGTTCAACAAAAGAAGAGACAAACTAGACACAAATAATTTGCAAGTGGATGGAATCTGGTCGTTTTTATCCCATTCCTAAAGGACTGCAATTTGAAGCCGGGAGAAATCCCGTCCGCCATTTCACTTCTTTTTCCCCAAAGCCTCCCCTAACCCCCACTGAGAATAAACACTACAGCCCTCCAACCTTCCTTCCCCACCCCAAATCACAATTCCATCAGCCAATGAACAAGGAGATTTTCCCAGCCTGGGTTCCTGAATTGGTTCCCAAAAGACTTGGGACTCTGAATCAAAATAATGTTCAAGGAGACCATCCAATACAAAGATATCTCCAGTTGTCATTAAAGCAAGAACAAAGAACAGTTTTGTCCTGCTTGAAACAGCCCTAACAGATTATCCTCTGTCAAGGGCCCCAGAGAAACAGAAAACAACTACAGGAGAGGCTCCTGAGAAAGCTGAGGCCCCTCCTGTATGCTTGCCTGGTAGGCACACAGCCACCAGTTCTCCCAGTGTCACCTGTGAACCGGCTGTATCAGACCCACCTGAGCTACTGTGGAAAAGAAAAATGCCTGCATTTGGTCAAACTTCCCAAGTAGAATCTCTGGGGGGTGTAGCCTGAGGACCTGTATTCTTCAACAAGCTCCCTGGGAATTCCTCTACAAAACAAAGCGTGAAAACCACCATCAAACTCAAACTATCTCTGTAGATTTCCCAAAGCCTGGACTATTTTCTCCAACACAAGTCACGGACACGGTGAATGAAATCACAAGTGCTGTTTACTCACAAGTGCTAATGGTCATTCTTACGGACGTAATCCCATTCATTTTTACTACAAACAGCCCTATGAAGTATTTCATCCCCATTTTATGCCTGAGGAAACGACAGACCCAAGATCAAACTTTTTTTTTTTTAATTTTTTTTTTCCACGTTTATTTATTTTTGGGACAGAGAGAGACAGAGCATGAACGGGGGAGGGGCAGAGAGAGAGGGAGACACAGAATCGGAAACAGGCTCCAGGCTCCGAGCCATCAGCCCAGAGCCTGACACGGGGCTCGAACTCCCGGACCGCGAGATCGTGACCTGGCTGAAGTCGGACGCTTAACCGACTGCGCCACCCAGGCGCCCCAAGATCAAACTTTTTATAAGTGACAGAGTAAAGATTTGTGGAAAATCTCCCTCTGATAAGCGGAAGTCTCAGTTTTCTCGTTATTCTACTGGTCATTTGCACGGTTAGTCATGTTCCTCTGCTCCAAAATTCCACCCCAAAGATAACCACTTCCATCATATGCAGCAGTGTCCAAACTGCTAGAATGCTCTCTCTGGATGGGGTTACTACAATTTAATGGACAGAATACTTGAAAAATTTGGGAAACATCTGGAGAGATTAAGAAAAGAGAAATGAGGTTCTAAGACAAATTTAACGGTTAACTGAGATCGGGCTGGGAGAACAGGATCATATGCAGAAGATGATGGAGAAGCATAAGAGACTGAGGTTAGACGTGCAGATGAACTTTCTGACAAGGAACAGTACAATAATGGCAGGGGAGTTATATAACGTCATCACCGGCAACATTAAAAAAAAAAAAAAAAGGCATTGTTAGATCAAGGGCAGGGCTTCTCAAACTTTAGACACTGACAAAGGTCCCAGAGGGTGCAGGAAGAGGAGGTCAAAATCTCCCGCAGTGGAGAACCGTAGCTCTAAGAGTTAGAGGGGTTCTGCCTAAAAGAGGGGATCGAGAGGAAGTGGGGGAGAAACCAGATGTCCTTTCCTGGCCAACCCAGTCATGAAGAACTGAAACCGTTGGAGGGGAAAATCGAGGAACCTGGGTTACCCAGAAACCGGATGACTCCCCTGAGATGGCCAAGAATTGACTGCCCTCACAAAAACGACAGAAAGGAAGAAATGGAGACAAAGGAAAGGAAGAGGAATCACTTTGCCTTACGGGACGCAGTTAATGTAAAACTAGGGCTCCACAGACCTCGGTTCCTAGGAAGGGGAGCTAGCCGAGGCTGAGTTTATGACAAAGAACATGTCAGAGCTATTGCCAATGTCAGAGCTGAGGCTTCTTATCGTTTTAAATGGTGTTGACGTGACACCAAGATTGAACACTCTGGAATGTGAAACAGAGCCTTCTCTCTTCAAAGCCCGCAGCCACTTGAAAACACAAGAAAAGGTTAAGATTGGGAGAACTAATGTGTGTTCCTGAAATGCCTGTGGAAGGCACCCCATGCTTGCACAGCAAACAACTACAGGAACTCTGGGAGGCCTAAAGGGGACAGGCTAGCTGTCAATTGGCAAGTAGTGCCTAATACCCAGGGTGCTATGACAGGAACCGTACACAAAGCAAGGTCACCACACCTGGCCTTGCCCCTGGGAGTAGACAGTTTAAGTCAACTTTAAAAGTGAGCACCAAAGACATACGAACAAGGGGTGTTTTCTGTGCCTGCCAAGGCTGTCAACACAATGGCCCCTCAACATTTCACCACCTTCACCAGAACAGAAAGAGCCTGTGGCGCAAATAGGAAGCCCAGGTAAACTGGCAGGAAATCTATCTAGAGCAGAAATAAGCATGCCTCACCCTCCTGCCAGGAAAGCCAAGGTGGAAGAGGCAGGGAACGCCCAATCCTGGGTCCACAGCCACCCCACCTGGAGGCTGGCAGGAACCATTCTGCAGGTCAGCCCACGTTCACTATTTACCAAGCATGATAGCATTTGGGCCAACAGAAGAGAGAAGTCTTAGCCCTTCTAAAGATTTTTCCTGTCCCCATACTCAAGTCTGAATTAGGCATAAAAGCAGTTGAGACAGAAAGAGATCATTCTTCCTGGTTCTTTATTTGCCACTTCAGATGCTAATGATGCATACTTTGCCCCAAGGCAAATTTTAAATCACTGGATGTCCTTTCTCACTACATCCAACAAAATTCTCTTGGCAACTTTTCTAGGTTTTCCTTTGTGTGTGCTCAGCAAACACAAATTCTTTGAAAAATGGTGTAAACCAAACAAAATTGTGAAGGTAAACAAGCTTAGTTATAAGTAATATATTGCACTGAAGTTTACTTTCAAATGCATGGAAAAAGCGCTAAGATGGATTGATGGGTGGAGAGAGTAAGTGGGCAGATGGATACATGATAAAGCAAGTATGGTAAAATATTAATGGCAGACTATGGGTGATGGGTATATGGGTATTCACTGTAAACTTTTCTAACTTTGCTGCATGTTTGGAAAGTATTCATAAGAAAATGTTGAAAGCAACTTTTAAATAATCCTGTAGCATTTATCTTGGAATAGTATGTAAGGACAAAGGGGAAATTAATAATATTTCATAGAGATAACAGGTTATAAAACATTATGTACAATATAATCCCAACTTTGTGAATATACAATAAACACCTTAAAATACCGTTTTCTCTTTTGGAGGTGGAATTATGAGTAACTTTCATTTTCTTCTTTGTGCTTTTCCTACGTCTTAACCAATTTTTCTTCAATCAACATGTGTTATTTTACAATTCAAAAATTTACTTTAGGGGCACCTGGGTGGCTCAGTCGGTTGAGCGTCGGACTTCGGCTCAGGTCATGATCTCATGGTTCATGAGTTCAAGCCCCACGTGGGGCTCTGTGCTGACAGCTCAGAGCCTGGAGCCTGCTTTGGATTCTGTGTCTCCCTCTCTCTCTGCCCCCACTTGTGCTCGCACTCTCTCTCTCTCCCCAAAATAAATTTTTTTTTAATTAAAAAATCTACTTTATAATACTAAAGTTAAAAAAAATCTCTGAAGCCAACTTTAAGTTACTCACTATTGAGAATTTTATGGATAAGAAGTTTTACTATAGTGGGTTTTTTATATATAGGTTTCACTCCCTTAGATTTTTGAAAAAGACTCAGGAGAAGACAATTCTCTAAGCTCTACTCTTGACAGTTAAGGCAAGATAACAAGGAAATGTGTTTTAGCACTCAAGTTCTTTTTAAGCAGATTTTCAAGTCAAAGCTCCCAATTTGTATAATTCTACCTGCCCTGTTACATCCATCTGGTTTACCACCGACGCAAAGCGCACTCCCCGACAGCCGTGTCCTCATGAGGGCCTCCTTCAGACTCCAGAAAAGCCCACAGCTGGCACATCTACCCATGTTTCTTTGCCCAGAGCACACACCACAACACCTACTTCCCAGCGCAATCACAAAGATACACCTGATGAGTTAAGTGTTGTAGCAAAAATGAGATCAAGACTCTTGCTTCCGTGTGTGAGCAAATCACATGACCCCTAGAACTCTAAAATGAGAGTACTTGTCTCAGCATACTAAAGTCTCTCTGCATTCTTTAACATTTTATAGTGTTAACAGATCTATAGGACAGACACCCCACATTCCACTCACTTCTAGAAGAGAAAAAGGGAATGAAAAACACAAGAGTTTCTCAAGGATATATTTGAGGATCCAATGTTCCAAGGCTGTGATCTGAGGTAGGTAAGGAGGAGACAGAACTCACACACGTCTCCAAGCTTCCTGTGATGCCCTTCCAAGGGGACGGAAACCAACTCCAGTAACTTGAGTTGGATCCACAATACAAGCGTAATTCTAGGTAAATCCACTCTCTTTATCGGATTCCAACTTCTGGAGAGATTCATTTAATACATCTCTTTTACCTTACGAGGTACAACTTCCCGGGTGCAAAACCAATCAGAAAGTTGCGGGCCTTGCAAGCAGCTGAGCACAGGGAAATGAAAGCCACCTGCTCAGCTATATAAATGACTCAGGCTGGATTAAGCTCTCCTGAGTACTCAAGAACAGCTACTTCATGATAGTGATAACCTTTATGCCCTTTGCGTTGCTTTCATTATTTCTTTAATTTTCCTTTGTTGTTGTTGCCTTAAAGTTTCAATTACATAAACAGTGGGAATCATCTATAAACTTTAAGTAGGGAAGTCACTGAGCACTATTTCAAGAGTATTTATGTTTCCAACTTAGGAGAATTCACCCAAAGGTGGACTATTTTCTAAACACAGTAGAGCCCTCTCTGCTTACATCTCATTTTGACTCAATTTACCCTTTAATTAGGCATCTGTTACATGCACCACACAATGAAGGCAAGACAGCAGATACAGCAATGAGTAAAGGATACCTACTGCCCTGCGGGAGGTGCGGTCTCAGTTCACCAGCCCATGTGTACAAAAAAGAATACAAATATCAGCAGAGATCAAAAGTGCTCTGGCAGCTCAATGGAATGTAGACAGTCCCCAACATAGGATGGTTCTGCTTCACGAGACTTTACAATGCCACAAAAGTGGTATGCATTCAGGAGAATCTGTACTTTGATGTCTGAATTTGGATCTTTTCCTGGGCTAGCGATGTGTAGTGGGGATCCTCTCTCACGATGCTGGGCAGTGGCAGCTGCAGCTCCCGACCGGCCATGTGATCCTGAAGGGAAACTGATACACTTACATCCATTTATGTTTCACTTTCAGTACAGTATTCAATAAATTACATGAGATATTCAACACTTTGTGATCAAATAGGCTTTGTTTTCATTCTGCCCAACTGGAGATTATTAAGAGTGTTCTGAGCACACTTAAGGTTGTCTAGACCAAGCTATGACTTTCAGCAGATGAGGTATATTTGTTAGTTTATTTTGAGAGAGTGCCAGCATGGGTGGGGGAGAGGGAGAGAGAGAGAAAGAGAGAATTCCAAGCAGGTTCCATACTGTCAGTGCGGAGCCCGATCTGGGGCTTGAACCGTGAGACCATGACCTGAGTCAAAATCAAGAATCAGACACTTAACCTACTGAGCCACCCAGGTGCCCCAGGTCAGGTGTACTAATGCATTTTCAACTTACAGTATTTTCAATTTATGATGGGTTTATTAGGCTGTAACTTCATCATAAATTGAGGAACATCTGTAAACTCTATCCTCTGCCTGGTGAAATAATGAAAAAAAGATTTTTATGAAAGAATTATTCAAGATGTGCCTTGAAACATGGGAAATGGCAATAATACTACTCATAGCTTAACATTTATTGAGCAATGAAAATGTACCAGGTACTGTGGTTATTTTGCATACATTACTAACACTAAGAATCTCATGAGGTAGCTATTTAGCCCCATGTTACAGATAAGTTCAGAGACCTGGAGAGTGACCTGACCAATGTCAAACAGCTGGTCACAAGTAGAAGCTCCAAATCCTGGTCTGCCTGCTCCCAAAGACCACGGAGAGAAAAGTAAACAGGAAGAACTGCTGAGAAGGAAAAATAGGGGTGGGAAAGGAAGGATCAGAAGTGAAGAATTAGGGCAGTAAACACTCAAAAACTGGCTCCTGGTCTGACCCAGAAGGTCCCTTCTCTGTGGATGTATGGTCACATATTCTAATTTCAAGTAATGAACACTCATGGGAAAAAAGAGAGTAGAAAGCCAATGTCCTCATAATGTTTAATATCCATAAGAGTACATACAAACTGTCTCCTAAGCCTACTGAGATACAAAAAGTAATAATAAGCTTTTTTTCATTTTGTTTTTTTACACCTCACCACCTAAGCTCTGGCCAACACAACCTGTTGTCATCAAGACTTAAGGATATGCTAACCTCTAAGACCTATATCACCCTAAAGTGGTCAATCAAGCAACTGCAAGTATGCTTTTGGAAACAGACAATGTCAACACAGCATGAAAACTAACAGCACCAACCTTTCTGACTTTCCTGACACTAGCAATAACTATCCTTAAACTTTTCTGGGGTAGCATACTGCCTGGCTTGTGAAGAAAGCCAAATGCAGAAAAACCATCATGGAGGGGCGCCTGGGTGACTCAGTGGGTTAAGCGTCTGACTCTCAATTCTGGCTCAGGTCATGATCTCATGGTTCAGGAGTTCGAGCCCCACCTCAAGCTCTGTGCTGACCGTGCTGAGCCTGCTTGGGATTCTCTCTCCCCCACTCTCTCTAGCCCCTCTCCTACTTGCACTCTCTCTCTCTCTCAAAATAAATAAATAAACTGAAAAAAAAACCATCATGGAAAACTGAACCCTCTTTAAGAGCATACTTTCCCTTAGAAACTTACACCACTGTATCCTTTACCGTAAATGACCTCTCAAATCCTCATCTCTGGCTCCAGTCTCTTCTCTGAGATCCCAGTCTGCAATTGTATGCATGTGACAGACACACCAGCATCCTTCCTCAGCACAAAAGCACTGCATCGCCTTGCAACACAGGGCCTTGGGGATTGGCTAGGCCAATGAAGTGGGAGCAGTGATGAGTGGCTCTCCTTGCTGAGGCAGAGGGAAGCTCAGGCTCCCTCCCTTCCTGCACCCCTCCTCCTGCAGCAACCAGACTGCAGCCCACAAGACTGAAGCAGCCTAGGGCCCCAAGCTGCTGCAGGAAGAAGAGCCAACTCGGGGCACCTCCCAGACTCTCAGAAGTACACTTCTGTTGCGTTAAGCTCCTGTGATTTGGGGGTTGTTTGTTACACCATATGTTACCACCCCATAGCCCAGGCTCACCTGAGAAAACAAGCTTAGTGGACATGCAGGGGCACCAAAAATCCACCTAAAATCATTCTCCACCTTGTTCCACCTGAATCCAGAGAAGCCTACCTACCTTCTATCTTGGTTAACCTCCAGAAATCTTAGGCTCTGCCCCTCTCCTTTGCATCCCCAGGCCTGGATGAAGAAACTGCACAGAATCAGTTTGATACATTTTTATTGACGGTGATGAAAATCTTAGGCAAAGTCAAATGAGGGACCCTTAGTTGGCTCAGTCGGAAGAACGTGGGGTGCTTGTTCTCAGGGTCATAAGTTTGAGACCCACATTGGGTGTAGAGATTAAATAATTTTTTTTTAAAGGGAAGCAAAGCCTGGGGCGCCTGGGTGGCTCAGTCGGGTAAGCACTGACTTCTGCTCAGGTCATGATCTCAAGGTTCGTGAGTTCAAGTTCTGTGTCGGGCTCTGTGCTGGCAGCTCAGAGCCTGGAGCCTGCTTAGGATTCTATGTCTCCCTCTCTCTCCCTCTGCCCCTCCCCTGCTCACGTTCTGTCTCTGTCTTTCTCTCTCAAAAATAAACATTAGGGGCGGCTGGGTGGCCCAGTCAGTTAAGCATCCGACTTCGGCTCGGGTCATGATCTCACGGTCCGTGAGTTCAAGCCCCGCATCGGGCTCTGTGCTGACCACTCAGAGCCTGGAGCCTGTTTCAGATTCTGTGTCTCCCTCTCTCTCTGACCCTCCCCCATTCATGCTCTGTCTCTGTCTCAAAAATAAATAAACGTTAAAAAAATTTTTAAAAAAATAAACATTAAAAAAAATTCTTTTAATAAAAAAGGGAAGCAAAGTCAAATGAATTTTAAGAAGTTAGACTTTTAAAAGAAAGATGGAAATTCTTGGGAGATAACCAGAAAAATATTTATTTTGGAAAAAAAAAATGTCTCAATCATGAAGCTCAATGTCTACTTAGATATGTAACTTTTCTATTATAACACACTAACATGATTGAAAACAATCTCCATTCCTACCCATGTTACAAGGGCATGACCATTCTAAAGCCATCAGAGCAGATAAAAGAGGTATCTAAATGTGCTTATATTTTTTAAAGGATTATATCACCACTACTCAGAACATACTAGAAACTGATACTCTTCACAAATACCACCCACAATTGTCAAACTTAAAAGCTCAAACTCACAGAATTGTAATGCAAATATAAAACATTCCCTTCAAAGGTCATTTACCACCATTTTTTCCCACCCTTTCTTGAAAGGGGCCCACACATGCAGGCTAAGAGAATGGCTATGAAAGAAAATCTATGTTGTGGTTACTTAAAAGTTTCTAGCTTAGAGGTACTGCAAACTTCATTACCGGGTCCCAGATCATACAAGCTACACAGAAACATCAAGACACACACATGCCCTTTGATTTAGCTACTAGTTAAGCAAACTGTCATACTTTGAATAATGTATCTAAAATCCACTCAGAAAAATCTTTAATCTCCTTTTTATTTTCGGTGAGAACAGCAGGGAAGGTTTTCTTTTTATCATCAAGGGCAATCTATACAAAATGATACACAATTTGATTATTATTCCACTTGCCTGTCTCTGAAATAAAGCAAAAATACGCTCATCAAAATTTCAATCATGGGGCACCTGGGTGGCTCAGTCAGTTGAATGGCCAACTCTTGGTTTAGGCTCAGGTCATGATCTTGCGGTTCGTGGGTTTGAGTCCCACATTGGGCTCTGTGCTGACAGTGGAGAGCCTGCTTGGGATTCTCTCTCTCTCTCTCTCTCTCTCTCTCTCCTTCTCTCTCTGCCCCCCTCCTGCTTGAGCTCTCTCTCTCTCTCTCTCTCTCTCTCTCTCTCTCTCTCAAAATAAGTTAAAACACAGTTTAAAAAGGAAAGGTAACAGAACACCTGAGTGGCTCAGTAGGTTAAGCTTCTGACTCTTGATTTCAGCTCAGGTCATGATCTCATGGTGTGTGAGGTTTTTGAGTTTGAGCTCCGCATCGGGCTCTGAACTCATAGTGCAGACCCTGCCTGGGATTCATTCATTCTCCTTCCCTCCCTCCCTCCCTCCCTCCCCCTCTCTCTCTCTCTCTCTCAAAATAAATAAATAAACTAAAGAAAGAAAGAAAGAAAGAAAGAAAGAAAGAAAGAAAGAAAGAAAGAAAGGAAAGGTAACTAATTAGTGGCTCATCCTCCCCATGGGCATTTAATCACACTGAACAAACTGAAACTTCAAATCCTCTTGACCTAACTGACAAATCTTATACCTTCAATATGCTAGGGCAAACAATTACCATTAGTTATCAACCAAGACAATAAAAATCCACCCAAGAGTTCCTGGGTGGCCCAGTTAGTTAAGCGTCCAACTTTGGCCCAGGTCATGATCTCGCAGTTCACAAGTTCGAGCCCCACTTCAGGCTCTCTGCTGACAGCTCAGAGCCTGGAGCCTGCTTCAGATTTGGTGTCTCCATCTCCCTCTGCCCCTCCCCCACTCATGCTCTGTCTGGTCTGTCTCTCTCTCAAAAATCAATTTAAAAAAATTATATTTTTTTAAAAAAAACCCACCCAGAAGGCAAAGCATGACTGTTCTCTCTCCCACCCCACCTATTTCATTTCAAGAGTATTACTGAATATGGCAGGATTGCTCAAGTTTTCTGCTCAACAGAAGTATACATTACAATTAGACTGACCATCCTTCATTTCAACCATATGAGTCAAGAGGAAGTAGTATTAATTATTTATTGGTTAGCACACATCCACCAAGTATTTACCACACCTGTGCACCTGTTCATAATGGTCATTTCTATTCTAGAGTTTCCACAGAGTTCACCAACCCTGGGAACAACAGAGAAGCAGGAAGTTCTGCCTTCTTAACCATGCTTTGTGCCTTTAAACACCCAAACCAGTGAGTTGCAGGTAGTATTTGCTGGTAGGAAACATTCCTGTCCTAAAGTTATGACCTTGTATCTTCATATGCCTTCCAATTTATTTTAACTTTACATAAGATTCTACTTCATAAAGCATCATCAACAGTCTGTCTTCTGTCTTCAAGTAGCTCATCAGAGTAAACCTACACCAGGAAACCTTTCACCGTAGCTGTGTGCAAACACCTCTTTCAGCACAGCACATTCATGTAAATATTCCCAATCCTGGTCCTGAAAATAAAATTCAGACACAGACTCACTGATTCCACTATAAACCAAACTGTACACTGTTGCCAGGGCCCTGAGATGGGAGGGTTCCTTGCAGATAACAGACCCGCTCTGTCACACTTATTCAGAAACTGACTTATTGATCATTATTCATTTCAGCTCTGTAGAAAGAATGAGGCATCTCAGTTGAAACTAACAAGCAAGAGAAAGACCTTTAAAAAGTACCTCTTCAGTCATCCAGAACCTTTGCTGCTCTCACTTCAGAAGAGGTGAAAAGAAGGAAGCTCATGGCCTGAAAGACCACACACCTTCATTTTACAGAGAGAAGGGACTTATAAGGCAAAGATTATCTTAATACCTTGTGCTCAGTAAACAGAGAAAACTAATACCTTCATTCAGTTAAGTGTTTATATAAGGAAGTTAGTGAAACTTACTGTTCTTAAGAATGTTTCCTCCCTACCTCACCTGCAGGAAACAGCACCCACCTTCCTCCTAAGCTTGATTTCCAGTCAATAAACCCTTCAGAAAGAAGTCTTCTCCAGCCCACCACTCCAGAACCACTTCTCCACGCTGAACCTGGCTAACACGCCTAACCCTGCACCTTGGGAAAACCACTTAACCTCCCTAAGCCTCCTGAGATGTGGGCGACCTGGACTAAATGTCTAAGGAGGGCTTGCAGGTATTACTAGGAAACCTGTTTAGAGCATGCTCCAAAAAGCACCAACTTGCAAAAGAACCCAGTCCATGTGCTATGACTAAATCTTGACCCACACATTTCAAAATTCCAAAAGTGTTCACAGCATAAAACAGTAAACTTTAGCTAAAAGTCTGTTTTCAGACCATATTTTTAAATGGTAAATTATAATGACAAGTTACACATGAAAACATTCTCCTTACAACCTATTAAATCATCGGGGTGCCTGGCTGGCTCAGTCAGAAGAGCATGCAACTCTTAACCTTGGGGTTAAGAGCCCCACGTTGGGTATAGAGACCACTATATATATATTATATAGAACAACAAATAAATCTTAAAACAAACAAATAAATCTTAAAAAAAAAAAAAAAAAACATATCAAGTCATGACCAGTAAGGCTCATATTCCTCCTGATCCCCTTGTACATGTTCCTAGTGTTGCTGATTTGGTGTATATCCTTCTGGTCCTTTCTCTAGGCATTTATACACACATTTTTGAAGCCACAGAAAGCATGTAGCATAGGAGTGTAGACTCTAACATAACCCCATTCAGGGGAAGAATCTGCCTCTGTCAATACTTAGTCATAAGTACATATATGTTCCCTGCTCTATACCCTGTTTCTGGACATATATTCCATAGGTCTATTACAGGATCTCCCCTGCAGTGCTATGTATGGGGACCCAGAGATGGAGCAGGAGATAAGGAAACATAGGGGAACAAATGTCTACGTAAATACAGCAACCTGAACAGATTAATCATAAGAACATAGTTCCAAATTAAAAAAAAGAAATAGTATGAGCTTGAGCACAAAACCACTTATGTAAGTTTAAAGCAGACATAAATGTCCTCATCTGCTAGAATATCCACACAACTCACAGGATTCCTGTGAAATGGAATACAACACTTAACATAGTCCCTGTCACATTTTAAGCACTTAATAAATATTCGCTATTGTTAATTAGATAAAAAGAAGTTCAGAGCATACTGTAAATTTTCTATGCCAAAATTTCATTTACAGTGTCATTCTTTCTCCTAAAGGGCTTTCTTTTCCCTTCCTTAAAAAAAAAAAAAAAGATAAAAGAGATTGGAAAGCTATGTTCAAAATGCTTGCAGTGGTTACCTCTGAAGGGAATTATATGTGGGTTTTTTTTGCTTATTCTCCTTGCTGGGCTATATTTCTACAACAAATATATATTACTTTGGAATGTTCTTTGGTCTTTCATCTTCCTTTCAATATGACTAATGACCAGAAAAAAAAAAATAGAAAGAACCTAAGAAATCCACCACTGGGGAAATAATTCAATTATAGTGCATACAAATAGCAGAATATTCCATAGCCCCTTTTTGTCAATGTGGGAAAATAGCATACTGTTGTCTGGGGGGAAAGCAAGCTGAGACTGCACAGAGATCCAAGAGGCCATGGATAACAGTGGTCAGCATGGATTCTGGTAGATTCTGGAGCCAGTCCACCTACTTCACATCCTGCCTGCCACTCAGACGCTGTTCAACCTAAGGCACATTAGCCTCCCTGAGTCTCAATGCCCATCTGCAAAATGAAGGTTGACGATAGGGTCTTCCCTCATTCAGTTGCAGTAAATGAATGCAAAAGATGTAAAAAACAAAAACACCACGCAGAAGGTCCACTAAAAGATGTGTGCGTTTTACCGATGTAAATTAACCCTCAATGAAGTTGACTGAAAAATACACGCACACACGCAAAAGGTCACGTACGGTACTCTTCCATTTATATGAAATATCCAGAATAGGTAAATCCTTAGAAATTGAAAGCAGAGTGGTGGTTGCCAGGGGCTGAAGAGAAGCGAGAGCGGAGCGCGACCGCTGAGTAGGCCTGGGGTTTCGTTCTGGAGGGATTGTGAAGTTTCGGAACCAGACAGAGGTGATAGTTACATAACATTGTCAATGTACTGACTGCAACTGAATTGTTCACTTTAGAAAGGACTGATTTTATACTATGTGAATTTCACTGTAGGAAAAAAATGCATGCAAAACAACATGTTTTATCAGAACATACCCAAGTGAAAAGATAACATAAACATTCAAGAAGGCTGAAAGGGGAAAAGGAATGAGGAAGGCGGAAAGCACAAATGAAAGCCAAGGCAAATGTGACACAGCATAATTCTGCTAAGAGCTCTGCCTGGCCTGCTGACGGCAGTGTGCCTTGAACAAAAGGGGGCTTGCCTAAACCCTCCACACCTGGGGCCAACACGTTGTCTTGGTTTGCTGCCTTTCTTCATTGCCCAAAGAAATGGTATTCACCTCTCTTCTTCATTTCTTAGTCTCTGCTATGTATCTTGGCGCTCTCTTCACGTGAGCACACACCATCCCTTCTGACTGTTCTGAAGCTCAAGGCATGTACCATGATTCACACTGTTTATTCAGTTTTCATGACTGGTTTGTATTTTATACTTGATCATACATAATATGCCAATTAGTGAGAATTTCATAATGAAGAATCAACACAGTATGCTCCTACCTATACCAAAATAAAACCCTATTCTGTAATAAGTTAATTTTAATTTTTTTAATTTTTTAAACGTTTTTATTTATTTTTGAGAGAGAAGAGAGACAAAATGAGAGAGGGGGAAGGGCAGAGAGAGAGGAAGACACAGAATCCCAAGCAGGCTCCAGGCTCTGAGCAGTCAGCACAGAGCCGGACATGGGGCTCAAACTCATGACCCACGAGATCATGACCTGAGCCGAAGTCAGACGATTAACCGACTAAACCACAAAGCGCCCAGTAAGTTAATTTTTAGAGCTATTGTACATGCATCCTTCATAGCCAAACCCCTCCCGCAAACTACTACTGTGACCACCAAACAGCCAGAAGACAGCAATGCCCCTCCGTCCATTTCCATGCCCTCCAAGCTGAGGGGGATTTATGGTGATTTCACAGGAAAAAGAAGTAAGTTAGCTGGATGGTTCATCACATGATTCTTTGCTCCAAGATGACCCTTCCCAAAGCCTGGTGACCGCCTGGCCTGGCTGTTTGGTATTAAGTTTAAAGACCTGGAGTTAGTTCAGAGGATACACACAGTGTTGTTGAAAATCCATGAAGTTCACCTTGGAGCTTCTGGCTCCTTCAACAACCATGCCAAAAACTCTGCACTTTCTGGATGTTTACCAAACCCCAAACATCAACATGTCACCTGCTCAATTACACTGTATCTAACAGACTTCTCTGGGATTTTGTTTTCATGAAAATAAACTAAAGGTCTGCCCTTTTTAATACTTAGTCACGAACGTCAGTTGCCTCAAGGTGACACAGGAGACAAGCGTGACATTTGTGAAGAACGCCAGCTGGAAAGAATCATATACGGAACACACACACACATGCACACACGGAAACATCTCCTTCTGGGCTAAGGAAACATAAGCATTTTAGAAAAATAAAAAAAGCCTTTTATCAGAGCTGGGGTAAAGGTCATGTCCGTGGTACTAGAGCGGAGGACAGAGCCACCTCTCAGATGCACTGTGCCCTGCTCTCATAGGACCTGCTAAAGAGGAGGGTCTGTTCCAGTGCCAAGTGTGATCTGGCATCTCTAAGGACTGGACAGTTATGCAATACAATTATTTTTTTGCACAGCATCCCTCCCACAGGGCATTCCAATAAGCCTGACAAAGGGAGTCATTCATGGACTTGATAAAAGCAAAGTAAGGAGAAACTTTGTAACATGAAGGAAAGACAGGAAATAAACAGTTGAGATGTGGAAAGGGCTCCCAGCACCTCCCTCCTAGGCTTTCATCTGCCCACCCAATCCACAGGACAGAGGCAGAAAAGAGGAAGGTAACCAAAGAAAGATGGAACAGGGAAGAATGAATGAAATCAGAGGCGACAGAGGACAGGCCTCTGTGTCCAGAGAAGGTACATCCTCGCTGTTGGCAAACAGTAAAATGATCTTCTGTCAACCGAGCTGGGATTGGTTTGGATTTTTGTTTTTGTTTTGTTTTTTGAGGCCAGCTATTGATTGTACTTGTTAAATAATAAACACAAGTCACAAAATATCTTCTTAATTTTATGACTTACCAGCCTAATTTATTTTGACAGAAACAGAAGTGTGCCTACACACCAAAGCAAAAGTTGTGTTTGGCTGTTTAAAGATCTCCTTGGAATCCTGCAAGAAATTCCTGGGTTGGGGGCAGTCCAGAAGAAAGGCCTAAATGTCCTTCTTCAGGGAGATGAGTCATCTAATGAAGTGGTGAGACATCATTCTTAGCTTGAGCAAACCTTACAGAAATATAAGTCCTTAGGCAGAGAAATTTTGTTGTAAGCCTCCTTCAAAAGAAGACATTGTCTTCTTTCAACCTTCTAAAGACAAAGCTGATTTGACCATGGTACCTCTTATTCATGGATGATCTCATGAACAGGAGAGGACTTTGATCAACCAAGGTGCTCTCATCATGTCTGCACCAGGCACTCCCCAGCAAGGTGAATACCTGCATAGTTCCAGGATGCTTTTCCCAACAAGGTCTGGGGACAAAGCTCTTTAAATAAAAAGTCAGCCTGGGTGCTTGCAGGGAGGTGGCTGGGCTAAGGTCAGCTCCAGCCCTAGGTTCTTAGCTGCAGATACGCTTGTCAGGTAAAGGAGACTTCTCTTAGGCCTGCTAGGACTATACTGCCACAAGGAACTTCCTTATGAATCTGAAGAAACTCCCAAAACCCAAACAGGTGATAATGTGCTTCACTGAAGCTCTAACAGTATCTTCAAAAGCATCCTACTCTCCCAAGGTATCCAAGAACATCCACAAAGGGTGCCTGGAATTCTTTGCCATACAGGGAACCCATTCCATTACAGATCTACCTTGTTCAATTTCCTATTGATTTTCATTATCATGGAAGAAGAGTCATAGATAGGTATAGATTTAGATCAAAGGTAGATAGATATCTCAAAGCCGGTCCTGAAAACCAATGTGTTCTTAAAAGGGAAAAAAGGCGTAACTACAATTTCAAGGTCAAGTCCATGATTTAGTGTCATGATTTAGTAGACAGACGTAGCTTACTAGCAGCAAACCATTTAAATTCCACCTTGAAAATACCAGGATATATAGGGATCATACAAACATCTTCTAATACTGTGTCATCTTTAAGGAGGCAATAAATGAGGTTACTGGTATGGCTCTTGCTGATGGGAATCCTGACAGAGAGAAGACTGAAACAGCACCAGACCACAGAACTTGGAAAAGGGTGCCACCGACTAGCCCTTGCTCTGCCCTACAAAGCCTTTCTCTTCAGGACACGAACACTGCTACTGTTGCTCACTGAAGCCCCACAGGACAGTGTAGGTTTCTGTTTCATCATACAGAGGGTCCAAAAGCCTGCCCTGGATGTCCAAAGTAGGGAAGTCACCTGGAGACAACTACAAAAGCTGAGAAAATTCCCAGAAGAAATGTCAGGAAAAGTTCACTTTCACAGTGTCCGCGTGTATCATCTTTTCCAAGAAACTGACTAGACAACGTGTGACCATCAAAAATAGTGATCGTGGACTACAGACACACCACATGTACCAAGGTAAGGACAGAAGTGGAAATCCTCTACGCCCCCAGTTTACAGCCAATGCTCAACCCAGGTGGGCTCACCAGAGCAAGGGCCAGGTCACCTACAGAACATGACTCATGACAGAAATTCCTGATCATTAGACTGGAAGGGCCGAGAGGCAAACTCAATAAAGTGTCATGTTTCCCCAAAGGTAATTCCAGCCACCGAGAGCAAAGGCAAGAACACGGAAGAGACTTCTCAAAAAACTAAAATAAAATAAATAAAAGTGGGAAAAAAAAATAAAAGCAGATTCCAAAAGGTCTAAAAGAGAGGCGGGAGAGCCTAAATTGGATAAAGAGAAAATAGTAGCACAGTCAAAAGGCTGATGGTCACACAGCCAGTTAATAAATAGGGACCAGCTCCCACCAAGTGGCAAGAGCCCTGTTAAACGTTACTCAGGATATAAACCTGGGGCGGACATGTTTCCTACCAGAGCAAATAAGCTTCTGCCCAAATAGCTGCACTATCCACCAACAGTTGATTTCTTCTAAGAACTACATGAATCAAGGATTTGGGATAGGCATTTGGGTTGAACCTTAAAAGATACTCAGAATATATATTAGGAAAAAAAAAAAGAGATGCTTAGCATGCTGGAAAGTGACCAGAGGGTCTACAAAGGCAAAAAGGTGATACTAGCCATTTATTTTCAGGAAATCGCACTAACGAGGAATAATGAAAGATTACTTGAAAAAGCACACTGGGACCAGATCATGGCAGAGCTTAAATAACATTCAAAAAAAAAGTGGGGGGGGGGGGGGGGAGTGCAACCCACAGAGACCAGCAGGGCCAGGAGGAGCAGAGACACCTGGGCAAGCGGTGTCACTTGCTGTGATCACCGACGGCCCCTGCATCAAAATGAAACCAAACACAGAAGTACAAGACGTGGGATGACTGGTGCTCTTCTGTTCCTTGCCATCCACGACTATTTGTTTAGGAGAGAACACGTAATCAGTCTAACAGATAAGCAATGATCCCAGGGCCCCAGGAAGGCAGGCAACACACCAACCCCTGTGGAGCACTCCTACCTTGGCCAGGCAAAATCTCGATTTTCTTACCAGTCCTATGTGGTACCTAAAGCACTTTAGTAAGCCAATCATGTATCATTATGTCAAGTAAGTTTCAAAAAAAATTGTTTTTCAGATACTTTGGGTGTTTTCAGACACTTTCTATATACACTTAACCCAATTTTCTGGTTAGCTGCCATGCAGAGTACAGGTAAGTCACAATAGGGGGAAGGGGGTGGGGAAGGGAGGGGGGGACTTCCTCTCACCCCATGCTGAGATCTTCTAGCCCAGTCCTCTCCTGCCCTTCTTCCTCACCGACAGGAAGTTTTTCCCTTGGGCTTCTTTTACTCTCCTGCTACTAGCCCACAGAGGGTTGTTTGTAGGTCTCTTCTGTCCTCCACTGTCCAAATCCAATGTCAGACAGATGCTCTCCACAAAGAGAGCTTCTAGCCCAACCCTAATTTTCTCTCCAAGTGGTCTGCAGCAAGCAAGCACTCCTCTCTCAATACACACACACACACACACACACACACACACACACACACACACACACCCCTTTGGTTTCTCCATTGCTTTCCTAGCAATCTGCATTGTCTTAAGATCCACGCTTAGGAGCAAAAGAAGTCATTTCTTGGAATCAACCTTTAAGGGGCACCCGGGTGGCTCAGTTGATTCAGCATGACTCTTGATTTCGGCTCAGGTCATGATCCTGGACTGGGGTCATGGGGTAAAGCCCTGCATTGGGCTCCATGCTCAGCATGGAGCCTGCTTAAGAGTCTCTTGCTCCTCTGCCCCTCTCCCCCACTCACACACACACACACACACACACACACACACACACTCTCTCTCTCTCTCTCTCTACCCCCCTCTCTCTCTCTCTAAAATAAAAAATAAAAAAAAGTTTAAACAGAATCAACCTTTAAAAAGATAAGACTGTGTTCATACCTTCACACAGACCATCCAGGCTCTTGCTTACCTTGATGCGAGGATAGAGGACAGGCTGAGTTTCTTTAAACTTTTTCTTGCTTTCATCTAGATATAGAGACAGGTAGAGAGATGGCTAATCTTGATTCACAAGCCTCCATTAAACTTTATCATGTAAGCATCTTTCACTTATCTTAGTGTGGTATGCACTTGAAAACATAATGGCACGTTACGGAGCATTCACACAGAAAAGAGAGGAAGAGTCGTCATTTCCTTGTGTACTTGAATAATCATGGTAATCAAGATTGTTCTTTGTTAACAATCTTCAATGTGAGAAAAAGTAATGGAATGAAATATTGAGGCTCAACTACCAACAGCAATAAATACCAAACAAAGCCTCTAAAGAGCTATGCAGGGACTATGCTATTGACTTACCTGGGAGGGAGGGTTCTCCTGGAACAAAGACTCTAAGCTGTGGGCAGTCATGGTTAAGAGTATGGACTTGAAAGAGAGGGAAACTGAATCGGACTTGCAATTGTTTTAAACCTCTGGGCTTTGGTTTCCTCACTGGCTTGATAGGAGTATTAAATGAGATGTGTGTGTAAAATCCTTGGTAGAGTAGCTATTATATTAATACAGCACTGATGAAGTGTAAGAGATGACTAACGTGGGCACAGAGCTTTTCTCGAAAAGAGATGACACAAACAGGCAATGCCAGAAGAGATGTCAAAATCTCTTTCAACTGGATCAAGAAAAATAGATCATAAAATGAAGGCCAATATTTCTAGGGCAAGTTCTGGTTCTAAATAGTTCTCCGCTAAATATCTTAGTTTCTTTTGGATGTTAAAAAAAAATACCAAAAACAAAAACAAAACGAACGTCTTAAATTGCCAAAGATAATACAACTGTACATGTGTGCAATTGAGGAGATTGTAAGATTCTACATCCTGAGTCACTGACAATCAAACAGCACCTCCAAGTAAATCTAGGCTCTGTGGAAGGGGTTATATTTTAAAGTGGGCCTTCACAGGAAAACCATAATTGGAAAACATTTTTTCAGCAAAAGGTAAAAAGTGTTTGACTTTGAGTGCTGAGCTGACAGAGCCAGAAGTAACAGTTCCTTTTGTTTCCCACGTCCATTACTTTTGTATTAAAATTATTGTTTGTTAACTTGGTTAAATCATAGTGAGCTGCTGTTGATTTCAACACAGGGAGGCAAGTGAACACGTGAACAGGATGATGAGAAGTAGAAAATCCCACCAGAACCAGGATACCTTCGTTCAAAGGCACAACTCGATTAAATTCACATCCTGGGGTCATTTGCTGATTTCTCAGAACAATGGTAAATTTAGTTACTGGGGAAACAAAAAAACCCATTGTTTCGTTTCATTATAACTCTTCCTTGTTGAAAATTTAAACTGATTATCTCAGAATCCACAGTTTACATACAAGATGAAAGCATGATGCTAATACATGCACGTCTTTAAAAAGCCAAATATGTATACATATACACGTGCTGACGTATGTATTCAACTAATGCTAGCATTTAACCCATGTTTGTAGAGACAGCACTAAACTTCAAAAATTGTTTTTATCATGCGAATTATCCCGTTTTTATCAAAACATTAATTCTGGGCCGCCTGGGCGACTTAGCCGGTTAAGCATCTGCCTTCAGCTCAGGTCATGATCTCGTGGTTCATGAGACTTCAGGCCCCACATCAGGCTCTCTGCTGTCAGTGCAGAGCCCGCTTCAGATCCTCTGTTCCCCTCTCTGCCCCTGCCCTGCTCGCTCACTCTCTGTCTCAAAAATAAACATTAGTCCTATTAATCTCTCACTACATTCTGTCTTGAAACAAACTTTACAACACACAGTGGGTGGTGGGAACTTAACAAACTGGGTTTGAAATCCCTTCCTTTAAGATTCTGACAATAACTATATATGACATGCTGCTAACAAAAGACAGAAGGACTTTGGGGATGGGGCGATCGGCTCTAAATTTTGGTTACACACCTCCACCAGGCAATTACCTCACTGGGGTGCAATCAGTTCTGTTTTCCCCTGTAAACTTTTCTAAGTCTCTCAAGGTCAGACCCCAAAAGCAGCTTCCTCTAAATCACCAAGATGCAGCAACGTGTGACACACACTGGAACTCAACAAACACAAAAAACAGATTGTCAACCCATCCTGTGATCAAGTAAAAGCAGGGAGGTATAAAACCTGACCTGTGGCCAGCCCACAGCTGCTCAGGTCTTTCTGAAGAATAGACTCATCCCTCCCCCCACCCACTTTTTCATATTCTGAGATGCATGGTCCTACCTTCTCCAAAACGTGAGGAAGAACTTTCTTAACAGACACAAAGGTTCGTACTGACAGGAGATTCCAGGATATTACAGGATTGTTCAGAGAGGGGTGCATTTGTGTGTTTTCTTTTTTTTTTTTTTTTCCTTTTAAATGTTGAACAGTCTGCTGTTTAGACTGAATTTTTTTAGTCTGATTTCAATGTTGGGAAGTAATGAGCAAAGCCCTATGGTTTTCTCTCTTTTACGATGAGACGTAGGAGTCCGCTGCCAGAATTCTGTGTTCTTTATAGATGTCAACACTTTAGCATTAATGTTCATAACATTTTCAAACCTCCCCACATCCCCATCACGGACTTAGGTATACGGCAGGCCATGGGGATTGCTGCCTTATGCAACAGATTTATTGACTAAATTTTTATGTACTTTGTATGGTAAGAAAGAGATGAGTGGATGAATAGAGGGCATTTTTAAAAGATTCCTGGTCCTCTCACAGAATCTCCAGAGCCCTTTGTACCAATACAGTAGTATTAATTTATTTGGAGGACACATATTCTGTCTGTGCGTTTCCTATTTATGAATGCTTAAATTAGTGCTTGAGTTACCATAAAACTACTCTTTTAACAATACAACCTATTAAAATATTAGTTATATTATGTAAAAAATTATCTAGTAATTATCTAGTTTTTACCTAGTAATAAAACTAGATAATTATCTAGTTTTTATCTAGTAATAAAAAATACTAGGAGAGAGAAAGAAAGTTTACCTGAATGACCACATACATAACAGGTGTTCAAATTTATTGAATGACAGTGAATTCTCCAAGTCAGTGAATCCTCAATTACCCACAGCAATGGAAACATACGCTGGTGTGAAAAGTACAAATAATTTAAAAAGACTTCACATGCTGAGGACTTTCTACGTAAAACAGAGATACCTGAACCTTCCTCATGGTGTTACCGTGAGGACTAAATGAGCTACAAAAATAGCTCCTCAGTGCTAACTGCTATAATTACGATCATCATCTTCATTATTGATTATGCATTATATTATCCAGCAAGGCCAACATGATGGTCCTGACTTTGATTATGAACCACCATGAAGCACAATGAGGCCAAGGAACTGGCTCCCGGTCACAAAGCTGGAAAATGATGCCAACAGAATCTGAGCCCATGTTGGCCTGATGTACAAGTTTCAGCCCAACTACCATGTGATGCTGCTTTAAACATAGGGGCCTTTCAGGGTGCCTGGGTGACTCAGTCGGTTAAGCGTCTGACTTCGGCTCAGGTCATGATCTCACAGCTCGTGAGTTCGGGCCCCATGTCTGTCTGAGCTGTGCTGACAGCTCAGAGCCCGGAGCCTGCTTCGGATTCTGTGCCTCCCTCTCTCTCTGCCCCTCACCGACTCTGGCTCACGTGCTCTTTCTCTCAAAAATAAACATTAAAAAAAAAAAAAAATAGGGACCTTTCCTCTAGAAACTAACTCTACTGATAGCTTGAGAAATCCTAAAGGCAGGTCAAATAGCAAAAGCAGGGAGGCGATTTGCAACCAGAGGTCACTGGGTTCACATCCAGCTATGTGACCTTCAACAGATTATGTGACGGCCCACGTCTCTACTTCCTGATGTGTACAATTGGGATAATCATACCAATCCTGGCAAGAATGAGGTAAGGATGGCACATAAAAGATGTCAAGTACTCAGGCCAGGCAACACACAGCAGGTCCTCCAGGAAGTCTCAGAAGCATCCTGTCAGCTTACACTGCCCTTACACGGCCTCAAGTCTTCCAGGTAGAGAGAATAGGAGAATTTTAATTGCCAACGTTTTTCTTCAAAGATCACTAGATCTCAAGAGATACAATAAAAGTCTCCCCAAGAGTCAAATAACTTCATTACCTGTAATTTTTCTTTGGTCATATGCCATTTCATACACATGTATCTTTTGCCTCTATGTACATAAAGAAAAAAAAACGATGTAACAGTCACATATTCTATATATAATCATATTTACATACACTTTGACACTTCCAAAGGGAGAAAGAACATAATGAAAATTAAGCCAAAGTTGAAAAGAACGGGAAATTCTTGAAAAAACAAAACAAATCCACTTTCCTATCATGCTACAAAATAACAGAAAAGGCCGCCACCCATACACCAGGAAAAAAAAAAAAAAAAAAAAAAAAGGATAAAGGGACATAGAGCCAAAAGAAAAAATGGCTAATTTTTTTTTTTAATTTAAATCTGGTAATCAGATAAACAGTCAAATCTATAATACAGCAACATGTAAGAAAATTCACTTTATTATTTCACAAAATGAAAACCAGGGCGTCTGGGTGGGTCAGTGGGTTGAGTGTCCAACTCTTGCTTTCAGTTCAGGTCATGATCTCACAGTTTGTGGGATCGAGACCCGCATCAGGAATTCTGTCTCCCTCTCTCCCTGCCACTCCCCTGCTCGAGCTCTCTTTCTCTCTCAGAATAAATTAATAAACTTAGAAAAAAAGAAAACCAAAGAAAGCACATTTATAAATGTACTCTAAGCCAGGCACTAGGTGATTTTCAACTCGCCACCAAAGCAATCAAATAGAGATTAACATGCCTATCAGCTAAAACCAAGCTGTCAAAATGAAAGCTTTAAATTACGCATGTCCTTACCAAAAAGTATTTAAAAGATTTTTCTCGGAAAAAATAAAAAGCATTGCACAGACTTTAATAATGTTTAATTTTGCTTATGTGCTAAGAGGCATTTTTAAAGCAGATTAAAACGCCGAATTCAAGACCACCAGAAGAAACTTTCCAAATTGAAATAAGACCATTTGGTTGCTATGCTATTCATCTATCTTTTACCCAACAAAAATTCCTACAAAATGATAATCAAAACCTTTTGGTAAACAGGAGCTTCAATGCTGCCTTTCAAATCAGATTACATTTCAAGTGATCTGAAACCAAACTGAGACAGCATTTTACGAGCATGGTTCTCATTTTTAAGAGGAATAGGGAAACTGCCCTTTGAGATGCTGAGAGACATGGGTACCAAGGTCAAGGGCTCAGGAATTCAAGAGTCACCAAAACATTCAACCCACTAGCCACTACTTTGAAGGAGAAGCTGACTGGGGTTGAGGAAGGAGAAGAACAGGAAAGAAAAGGGGGTGGGGGATACTTGATTGTGACCCTTAGGAAGAAAACAAAGCAGCTTAGAGAAATATAAACAACTCTTCATCTCTGAAACACTGGGGTGCCAAATACCTAATAAAATTAGGGAGGACCAGATACTCTTCCTTTCAGAACTGTACCATCATAAAGAGGATGAAATATTTCATAGGACATTTAAGTCCATCAGAAACGGCAAGACCATACCTCATGATCCAGGCATTGGTATTTCAGAATTGAAAACCATTTACTACTGAGACAGGGCACAAGTTTTCCCAATTTACTCTACGGGGAAAAAGGAAAGTTGTGTCCCAGGGAAGTATACACTGACTTAAAAGAATAAACTGCTTCTTAAGTTCATCACAAGTATATATATTTATGTAACAAAGTGTATATGAGTGTGTGTGTATTAACAAAAAAAGTACGTTAATCAGGATTACATTCTGGATAGGTCACTAACCTAAGAGCAAAGTTATATAAACACCGACTCATGGCGCCTGCCACCCCCAAGTTCCCTTCCTAGGTAGGAGCTTCCCATGTTTCGCCCTTGTCCAAAGAGGCCACCTGAGCTGGCAGCTGTCCTATGCAGGGAGTCTGGTAAAAACTGGATTCTCAATCTTTGGCATCAAAATTGGTAAATAAAGAGAAAATCTAGCAATTAGCAGCCATAGCTATGGCCAAAAGGGAAAGGGTTGAAAAGAGAAGCTTTAAGGGCCAGGACAGGTATGAATGAGCCAAAATTCTGACCCAGCAGAAACCACGGGACAGAGGAGAGAGAAGCGAGCAGACAGGGCAAAAGCAGACTCACCCCGACTGGCTAAATCACACCAACATTAGAGGATTCTGAAGTGAGGACCCAAAAATTCCCGCTGCTCAGGTCTTGTCCACTTACACGGCTCATGAGAACACTGCAATTCCCCCCAGAGCCGGGTGCTCAGCTTTTCCTGATAGCTACAAAACCCTGGGGTTATGGAGGACATTCCTGTCCCCATATTCCCACATCTGTCTTCATTGAGAATGTCCCTATTACTCAGGGGTATAACTTAAGTGAGTCCTGGGTCCTTGTAACCAAAAGAGTAAATCAACTTTGTTACATTCTGCAATCCAAACTTTTCACCAATTCAGAAAAACCTTTCCATAAATTTGTTCACAGTAATAAACTTCTTGACATTTCATTTTTTTAAGTGCATGAGGTAATGCAACTTTTATTTCCCAAACTTAGATGACAATTTTTCTCTTTTCCGATCTGTGACCACCCCACCCCATCCACCATTTTCTCCTCCTGATCTTAGATTTTTCAGGTCTGGGTCAACAGGGGAGAAGGCAAGATGCCTTCTCAGTCTAACTCCTTTCTACCTTTAAAGCCAGAAAGGGGAGCAATTAATGTAACAACTGGAAGAAATTTCCACAGTACCTATCAAAAATACAAAAGTAATACCATTTGTCCCTGCAAACCCACTACTGGAAATCCACCGCACAGGATTATGGAAACCTGGAGACAACCAAGAAGTTCATCAGTAAAAGATTGGTTAGATAAAGTAATCCACAGAACAGAAATGGACCTGGAATTGAAATAAGAATATTTAAATATTTAACCATAAATAATAAAATATCTTTAGATGAGGTAGAAAGCTATGAGAAATGATCTAGGAATGACAGCTGTGGATATTTGTAATGTGTATATTTTACTACACATACATACAGAAGATACCCAGAAGTAAAATACACATGTAATACATATTACTACTCTATGGAAGTAAAAATTATTAAGTGTAGGGTAATATGCACAGTTACCACATTACGTGAATAATAATTAAATGTTGGAAAAAAATCTATGGGCATATGTATACAAAGAAAAACATCCAGAAAGATACACACCAAACTGACCATGGCGGGGGGGGAGGTAACTCTGAGAAATGAAAACTGAGGGTTGTTATTTTCACCTACTAAAGTATTTTTTATATCTTTGTAATTTAAAAACTTTAATAAAATAAAGGCTGGTCAGGTCAATAGCTATTTCATCCTTTCACTGAAAATGCTATAAAATCCTTGAAGCTTTTTACTTGCCAAAAAGACCAAAAAAATTCAACATTCAGATAATCAAATTAAATTCCTGAAGATTCATTTCTCCCTTATACCCATGAAATCAAAGAGCTGGCACTACAAAAAGATAACATATATTTAGCAAATCTAAAAAATTCTCATACTGACAGCTCTAGGTCTGATATGAAAGGTCAAGGTGAAATCTAAAAGTCATTACTGTGTTCAACACACCCTCAATGAGAAAGTTACTTATTCTTAAGTTCCCTCCATTCCAGAGCTTTCTGTAAAATGTTTTCACTTGCAATCAGAAAAGTACCAAATAAGGTAGATCCATAGCACCCAAAGGGCAAAGGGCAAATAACTGACACTTCTAAGAAATACTAAATTGCAATGTAGACATTTAGATTGTAACCGTATTCTGAAAACACATAAGTGTAAGAAAAATACATACATATAGTCTGTCCAGTAATCATAAAGTATGCTTGACTTTCAGTGTCAAATTTTCGAGAAACAAATCACTTTTGCCAAGCAAGTATTAATCTGCCACTGGTTTATTTTCTTTCTCAAAACAAATGAAATGTGAAAGCACTGAGAATGCGAAGACATATCAATCTCCAAAAAAATCAATTTATACTCCTTTTAAGTCCTATCCCATGTCAACTTACACCAAAAGTCAAACACTATCTAGCTGGTGGACAATAAAGGCTCGTCAGGCCAATAGCTGGTGGACAGTAAGGTAACTGGTGGATTTTCTCCCCTTTTCACTCATCTGCATTATCCAAATTTTCTACATATTATTTGTATAATATTTGGAAAGTTTAAGATAAATAAGCTTGGAGGTTTTTATAACTCAGAGGTTTAGGTAATATCCTTCTCTCAATCTTTCTTCCCTTTGTGAGAAAGGGGTGTGGGCCAACCACAGGAAGGACATCCCACGCATCTAATCCACGTACACATCTATCTCCCCCTTTAGAATAAACAGAAGTCTGTAAATTTATAACGACAATACTCAGCCCTCTTCCCACAACTAAAAGCATATGATATTTCATAAGTGCTTTTACCAGGAAGACTGCAATTTGATAAATGGTATTACTTGCACATCTCCCATCCATCATTTCTGCCATTCATATATGATAAAGAAAACGGGCAAATTCTGCCAATAACTATTACTGGATTTCTAATCTTTTTATCCTAATAGGATGACAGTTCTTTTTTGAAAACTGATTATAAAACTGGCAGTAAAATATTGCTGGATTGACTTCAAAGTGAAGAAACTTCCATAATTATGTAAGCAACCATCTACACTTAAACTGAGTGATGCAGAGACAACATGTTATTTTGGGGGCTATGATAGATCTGGTTCACTGACTTCTAGATGGCAGGAGAAGTATATACGTGCGTGCAGACAATCTATATTTTTAATGTGGTGTTAAGTTCTAAGAAGGTCAGTCTGGAATAAAACAACTCAAGGCTAAAAAGGATCAGATGCATTACACACACACACACACACACACACACACCCCTTCGCCCTTCAAATGTCATATTAGACTCAACACCTTTAGACTATTTAGCAAATTATATATTTCTAAAGCCACTTTTCTAACAAAATAGTTCACACAGCACATTAGTTTATGAAACCCATAATCAATCACACTATAACAACTGGGATGAAGGTAGTTGAGCAATTAGCTCCCCCACCACAAGTTAAAAAGGAAAGTTCAATGAATATCAAACATTGTCTATTCATCACTCTTGAGCTAAATAAAGCTGCTGTGGTAGAGACTTTGCAAAGACGGCAATAAGAATCCCTCCCATGTCTATATACATGTCCTTTTGCCATGTGATTTTACCACTATGCCCAACAAGCAGGGAAATGGACTTCCCTTCTCCTTGAATCTGAGTGGCCCTGTGATGTGAATGAGGCTGAGTGACACGGGGTGAGTACCAAGCCGAGGCCTCAAGAGCCCTTGAGACTCCGTCCCTGCAAACTTGGAACGCTGCCGCAGCCAACAGATAAACTACAGGGGAGCCTCCTTGAGAATGAGACAGCAGTGGACAAAGGGCCAGCCGACAGCCAGCACCAACCACCACACAAGAGCGAGACCATCTTCAAAGACGTAGCCCCGGCCCAGGTAGCCATAAGCTCGGCAAGACCAGCAGAACTGCCCAGCCCAGCTGAGCCCAAATTGCCAACCCACAGAATCGTAAGCAAATAAAATAGCCATGGTTTTAAGCCACTAAGTTTTGGGGTGGTTTGTCACACAACTATACATAGCCGATACAGAGACCATCAGAATCCACACCAAACCTTCCAGTTTGTCAGAGGCACCCCTGAAGGCAAAGCTTTAAATGAGGCGCCCACCTCAACAAGACGTTGCCACCAAATTTTTCTGGGAAGAACTATATTGTCCCTCCTTGCCTTGACACCTTGCTGGACTCCTGCGAATTTTAAACTTGGATATGCCTCTGAGTTCTTTGTCTGTCTCTTACCCCTGCTCAGATCTGAGGTCTGTTGCTGCCTTGTGCTAGTCTCCGGCTTTACAGATATGATCTTGGAATCCTACTCCCCACTCTACCATGCCTCCTCAGTCCACCATCAGCTTTTGCTTTTGCTATCCCTACCTCTAGACACACAGCTCCTTGTAGTCTCGATCCCATCACTTCTATGAACTGGTGATGCCGAATCTATTAAAAACAGTGACTTTAAACAACCCACAGCACTGTTCAGGCTAGAATCATTCTGCAAGATTAAATTATTATTCCAATAAAGCCACAACTGTTTAAAACAGTTTCTGGAAATATCTTAAGAGCAATTTAATGTCACATTAGGAATCAGTCTCATTTCTTCACAGGAGGGCTGATGGAAATGGGTAACTTTTAAAATTTAAAATGAAACGTAGCTGTAAAGTATAAGTGGATACCTCCCACCATGTCTCCTTAAAAGAAGTAATACTTCTTGTGTAAATAAATTGATGTGATCAATTTTAAAGTCAGTCATATCCCATAAAGATTACCTTTCATATTTTTGGCATTCTCTTTCTTCCAAGTAGCTCCAAGAGACAAGGGAGGATTTAATTTTTAAACAACTGTAAACAGCTGAAAACTACTCACTCTTCATATGGTAGACTAAATGTGAAATAACAAGCAAAACAAATGCTTGGGACTTTTACCTACTCTAGTAACTACACACCAGACACCTGCCTTTAAGATTATTTAAGCAAATAGGGGCAGCTGGGTGGCTCAGTCGGTTAAGCGCTGACTTCGGCTCAGGTCCTGATCTCACGCTTCATGGGTTTGAGCCCCACGTCGGGCTCTGTACTGACAGGTTGGAGCCTTGAGCCTGCTTCAGATTCTGAGTCTCCTTCTCACTCTGCCCCTTGCTACTTCTATGGAAACAATCAGGAAGATAGCTATAAATTGAACTCAGAGGCTCATTATCTCTTAGGTCTAGAGATGGTCACTTTTTAAACAAGTGAGGAGTATTTATTTTAGTAAAGATAAACAATCTAGCCCCTGATCTTGACTTATGCCAAAAATATTCCTCTTCTTAAGTGAGTCCTAGTGATCACAATCTGAAACTACACAGAGACACTTCTCCTAGCCCTATTTCAGCCTCCCAAGTGCCCAGGAAAGGTGCCATATTAAAACTGTTTCCACAACAACCCTTGTTGAAGGTCAGGCACTAGAGTTAGGGCTCCAGAAATTTGAAAGGGCACATACAAGGAAAAATTTTAAAGAATTACATAGTAAAATACTCTGTTATGGACTCAGTTACCCAAGGGACATCAAACATGATAAAGGACAGACTGTTCCTGAATTGCCCAAAATTAAACCTAGTTAATCTCCCTACACAGATTTTTTCACCCCTCAGTCACTAATTCTCTCTCCTTCCTTTCAAAGCAGGTATCCTACCCAAACAGTGGTTACTGAGTGTGAATTTCTGTTAAGGTGCTGACTTAAACACTGGATGTTTTCTATGTAATATAGAACTTAGGTTAAACCATCTTTTAGTGACTGAAATACCAAATTGTTTTAAACTCAAGAGAAAAGAAGGGTCCATGATTCAAACTCACTATTTAAGTGACTAAAATTGACAGACGTATTATTTTTCTGAGTTAAGTTCACAACTCCTCTGTAATTTTATTTAAAAAAAAAAAACCCTAGTCAGTTCTTTCTTCATAAATAAAATAAACTGAAGTGATACTGTCTAGCACATCCAACTCCAGACTCTGAAGTGATTTCTTAAGGAAAAGTAACATTTTGATACTTCTGAAAATACTGAATTTCATTTGGGAGGACTCTCTATGTTTACAAGAACATCCCTGAATGAGTTAAGTGGGTAAGATAAAAACTCACACTTCAAAACCATCTTCCCTACGTCAACAGGGGTATCTATTTCACCACACACACAAAAAAAGAATAACTGTTCTTCTGAAAATATGAATCAATTAGCTTTCAAATAGAGCACAGAGTGAAAACAAAAGATTTTTTTTTAATAGGGTGTAGCATTGCTTGTCTTTGTGTACCTCTGAGTCAGTGGCAATGCCTTAGTATGTTATCGGGAGGTGGCCTCACACTTTTTACAAGCCATCACAATATTTAGTCATTTTCTGAACATTTCAGAGAAATTATCATCCAGTGCGGCCCAATAAAACATTTTGCGGTGGGTGATGGAAACAGTCTATATCTGAGCCATCCAATATCCTTATACAATAGTGTGGATTACAGACTTAGACAAAATCCGGTTCTGCAGCTGCACTGCCCACAATTAGCTACTGGGCACTTCAAATGTGGTTACTAAGTGAGGAACTGTATTTTTTAAAAGATTTTTTAGAGTAGTTTTAGGTTTACAGCAAAAGTGAGAGGAATGTAGAGATTTCCCATATATTTCCCCTCTGCCCCCCCACATGCATAGCCTCCCCCATTACCAGTATCCCCAACAAAGTGGTACATTTGTCACAACTGATGAACCTACACTGGCACATCGTTTTCTCCCCGAGTCCACAGTTTACACTACAGTTCACTCTGGATTCTATACATTGTATGGGTTTCGGAAAAAGGATAACATGTATCCATCATTATGCTATCACATGGAGCGGTCTCCCTGCCCTAAACATCTGTGCTCTGCCTGTTCATACCTCATCCCCCCCCCCAAAATTATTTAATTTCCATGCGTTTAAATTGAAATAGCCACACGTGGCTACTGGCTGTCATACCCGACAGCCAAGGACACGCCAAGAAATGAAGGAAAGCTGTTGCTGCTGTGACCACGACAAAGCACAGCCCGGCAGAGGGGACCTGACTGTAGTGCAGAAACTTTTCTCCAGCTAATGATCAGCCCTGAAGTTCATCTACTTCATATGTTTTCTTCACCCATCACCCTGCTCCTCCTTAAACTTCTACTTTCCAACACACCCATCCATGCCCCAACTCCACCTCAACGATAAGGTTACAATACAGTCTGTTTTTTCTTACTGTTTATTTATTTTTGAGAGAGAGTGTGCACGCACACAGAGGGTCCAAAGTGGGCTCTGTGCTGACAGCAGAGAGCCCAATGTGGGGCTCAAACTCACAAACCATGAGATATGACCTGAGCCGAAGTCGAATGTCTAATTGACTGAGACACTTAGGTGCCCCAACAACTCTATTTTAACAGAGCAGGCAAAAGATGATGATTGAAATGAAATGACTTTGGAGCACCTGAGTAGCTCAGTCAGTTGAGCGACCGACTCTTCATTTTGGCTCAGGTCATGAACCCAGGGCTGTGGGATTGAGCCCCGCATCAGGATCCACACTGAGCATGGAACCTGCTTAAGATTCTCTCTCTTCCCCTGCCCGCTCTCTAAAATAACAAAATAAAAAATAAAAAATAAAAAAAATGAAGCAACTTCATGTTTATACACCACCATGTCTTATTACACATTAAATAAAATACCCTGATAAAGAAATACATATAAAGATCAGTTTAACACCTCTAAAGAAGTAAGATTTTTACTGTGGTAGTTAGTGGTAAATACGTTATATATAGATATGTACTCTATTAAAATAGTAGTTACAAAGCTGAGTTGATAATATGTCTAACCTTCCTTCTCACTAATGATGAATCAACGTGATATAAGTAGAAAAAAAATACTGAACTAGGCAAGAATCACAAGCCTGAGATTCTAAGGCCTTTTGGGCCAACAGTTTAAAAAAAAAAGTTGAAGAACTTAGGCCACCAGAGTCTTTGGCTATAAAACAAAGGAGCAGGAATGGATTTTCTCTTCAGTCTATTCCAAAATTAGATTTCCTGATTCTGTATTCTTAAGCCATTCCTCACTTAGGAGGTGACTTACAAAAAAACCAGCAGTGACCTATCATTCCTTCCCCTGAGCACTCTCTCCCCCTGCTTTCTTGAGTCACTCCGTAATTAAGCAAAGGGAATGGTGACGTTGTCAATTAGGAAGGAGGAGAAGGGAGGGGAAGGGAGGGGAAGAAAGACCAGATAATTCAAATTAAAATGTAAGTAATACAAAATAGGCCAACAGGCACCAATCCAGAAAATACCATCTTTTTCCAATCCCCAAACTAAACAGGCAAACAGTAAAGCAATTGGGATGCCCCTTGTTACAAACCCCGGTAAAAATTGATCCTACCAGTCCAAAACAAGAGCACAGATTCCTCTAAGACCTCAGAATTGTCACAGATCACTGGCTTCCAAAATACTTCCCAAATGAAGACTCCTGGCTGGCTCAGGCAGAAAAGCATGTGACTCTTGACTTCAGGGTCATGAGTTCAAGCCCCACGTTGGGGGCAGAGTTTACTTAAAAAATAAATAAATAAAACTAAACTTAAAAAAAAAAAACACTCCCCAAATGAAGATCTACCATTCACATGGCAGAAAGTCACCAATATTTACTTACCATACTATTTCTTCCAGTAAATAGCCCTAGCAGTGACTAATGGTGGGAAACCTAAACCCTAAAATTGTCGCCAAAATGTACTTATATCTAAGGCAAGAATGGAATGAGCAGCCCCACTCCTAGGCCTCTAAGAGTTATACTAAATATCACTTCCTGGAAGAAGTTTGAAAATAAAATATTCTATCTTAAAATGATGTTTTCCCACATACAATTGGTTTTAAAAGTCAATTTATCTAATTCTTCGATATCCAAGAAGTTTCTCAAAACTAAACTATAGCTTATTCTCAAATAACTGGCAAGTGAAAAGAAATGTGAAATACTTCAGCATTTACTCACATCAGATTCCAAAGTGTTTCTCCAAATCAATTCTAGAACTAAAGCCTAGCCAATCCATTCTCTAAAGAGCAGCTATTTCTCCTCAGTGTCCTTGTTAAGCCAAGTCTAACATGCCTTTCTAATTAACACAATGATTTCTTTCCTCATATCGAAACACTGACCAATGAATGGCAGATTTGCAAAAAGAAACGCTCAAAAGACTGGAATCACCATCTTGAAATTGCTTTGGTGTAATTTTAAAAACACTGTCCCGGAGAAAAATGTAAAGCTTTGTAGGATTACATGAAGAATTCTAGTTAAACAGGGAAAAAAAGAAGCTTTCCCAATAAAGACACCAGAGAGGAATTATAGCACCTACTAGGTTGATTCTGACGTAAAAAGAAAAATGGTCTATCGTCTTAGCCATATCCTGTCCCATCCGCACAAATCCTATTACCCTGGGTCCCTTATTATTTATAAAAATACAACCCCTGCCATCGTAACAACCTTTGAAAACCACCTGCCCTGATGTTCTGTTCCTGTGTTTCACTTACATCCTTGATCTTCTCCCAACAGTCCTGATTTCTACACAGCAAGAGGCCCCGCAGAACTTTAAGGTTGGGTTATATATAAATACGTAAACAGGAAGAGAGAAGTCATGGGTATGCTCAAGAAAGGAAAGTTCTAGAAAAGAGGAGACCAGTACTGGGACCTCCCTGTCCCGCTCTACAATGCCTAAGTAAAAGGATGCCACACGGGGCAGGAGGCCGCAGGCCCTTAACCTGAGAGGCCATCCCGCAGTCCAATGACCTCAGGAGAGCCAGGCCGCTGCACGCCTGCCTACCTGCACGGTACAGGCAAGCGGAAGCACTCAAATGCTTACTCTTCATCTGGGAGGATTAATGAGCTAATTTCTACAGAGCCCTTTAAGCTGATTGGCCCTAACGTAACTAAATAAGCAACATCGTCAACCACAGGCAAGATCAAATCTTGAGGATCCAGGGAGGCAAATTTTTAGAAGTCAGGCAACGTTCCCCTTATGTAAGAAAGTAAGGAGTGTTTGTCCCCAGAGTTCAGGCTTTAATCCAGAAAACATTTATCAAATACTTAATACGAGGTGTGGAGTATGGAGGCTAGAGACGCTGTCCTCACAAGGAGTTAACATCCAGCACCCTAATGGGCAAAGAAGCGGCCAACTTGCATGCAGTGTGAGGATTGCCAGGGGTAAAATACCCAACAGAGCAAAGGAAAAGGAGGCTTAAGGGCAGAGACTGTGTGAAGAGAAATCATTTATTCCAGGTCTTAACAGGGAGGCCAGATCAGGGTGTGTTCAAATGAACATGCATCAAGCTATATACATTTATGGTATGTACACTTTTCCACATGCATGTTATACTTCAATAAAGGTAAAAATGAAAAGGAGACACATTGTTCTCTGTTAATACATGAAAACTGAACGGTAGGGTGTGAAATGGTGTTTGAAACAGAGTGAAAACTTGCCTCTCAAGGCTAGGAAAGCATGAAGCATTTCAAGAACGGCAAAAGGTTCCCACTGGCTGGGAGTCTGTCTGCAAATGAAAATGACAAGGAAGGTCTGTCCACAAAAGGCAAGAGACAATTCCCAAAAGGCCTTAAAAACCATGCTTAGAGTTAACCTTAAAGATGACAGAAAAGCCACTAAAAGTGTTTAGGCCTAGGGTAACTGACAAAAATGTTGGCATAGCACCACCATTTTGGGAAGAGTGCATCCCATAGCTGGAAGCAAGAACGGAGACAAGGAAGCTGGTCAGGAAGTTATTACAAGAACCCAAATAAGAACCGATAAGGGCCTGAACTAAACCGGTGACGGCCAAGGGAAGAGTTAAAGACAGAGCAAAGAAGATTCTAAGGATGCAGAGTACCTAGGACTGATGACCAATTAGATGCGGGAGATGAAAGAAGACGGGGGGGGGGGGGGGGGGGGGGGCAGCGTGGGATGACCGGCGTCCTTGCGTCACACGCCAGGGTCTTAAGGAAGATGGAGGATGTCGACGAAGCTCATCAAGATTGAGGTAAAGGAGGAGAGACGATGAGTTTAACTGTGAGTGCCACGTTGTCCGGAGCATCTAAACAAAGACATACAAAGGGCAGCCGACGCGCCAGCCCCCAGAACAGGGAGACCCTCAGCATCTCAGGTGGCGGCTGCAGCCGCAGACATACATACGGTGAAGTGGATCCTGGAGCAGGAAAGGAGGAGGACAGAGGACAGACGGTGCCAAATGCTGCGGAGAAGAGAAAAGGGAACCGCAGCGTCCCCGGGCTGTGGCCCCAGGAGTTGGCACCGTGATGGTGGAGATGCCAACTCTGGTTTCTTAGCAGGAGGGCAAAGAGCACAGTGGGCTGAGAAGTGAATGGGAGGTTCTTTCAAACAGCTTAGCTGTGAAAGGAAGGAAGGAGATAAGGTAGTGGCTAGAAGAGGAAGGACGAGTGAGTGTTTTGTTTTGTTCTCATTTGTTGTTAAAGATAAGAAAGACCTGAGAGTATTTTTAAGCTGAGGGGAAAGCAGGGAGGGGAGAAAGGAGATGGGGAGCAAGAGTGATGACTTTATCTGAACACAAACGCTCCTGTCGTCTCATGCACTGGGACACGGCGATGTTTCTTTTAGTCAGCAGCATTTCCTGCCAGCATGGCAGCCTCCACAGGGCCAACTGAGAGGTGGAAGAAAAGTGCAGTCTTAGCAGGTTGTTCTCAGAGCCCTGTCATAATGGGCTGTTCCTCCCAGCAACCTTTCCCGCAGGATGCTCTCACCACTTGTCAGAGGGCCATTTGGCACCCAAACCCCTGAGCTCTCCAAACCACCAGGAGCTCCACAGGTCCCTCAGCTTCCTCCTGCAGAAGAGGGGAGGTGCGACTGGAGGCCACTCCACCCCCCCCCCCGCGCGAGCTTTGGGGACCCCCCCGTGAGCCCCCTTCCAGCCACACACCAGAAGAAGGCCACCAGCCGGCAAACTCCCCCTCCCGTTCCCCCCCCACGACCCCCCCACAGCCCCGGCTAGAAAAGCGAGCAGAGAAAACGCTTCAAGCCACTCCAACATCTCACCAGAGACAGGGCTGTGTTCTCTCCTGATAATTTGAATCTGATTAGCAAATGTCGCTTTTAGTAGTTATGACTAAGACTAATTGAGAGCATGCCCTGTGCCAGGCACTCTTCTAAGTGCTTTACATTCTCTCAATCCTCACAACCCTATTTTTATCATCTCCATGTTACAAGTGAGGAAACTGAGTGCAGACACATCTAAGTAATTTGCTCAAGGTCACAAGGCCAGTGATTGCTATTGCCAGGATATGAAATAGACCAGGCCATCTGACTCCAGAGCCTGCAATGTTTTAATTTATTCTCAAACATCATCAAAAATGTAGTGTATAACAGACTATCAGAGACAGGGAAAAATTCATAATATTATTGGTCACAAATCAAAAGCATAAAGTACTGTAGTCATTCTACCAAAAGTTTCTTTTCTACCTAGAGAATTTTCTCACATAGCATTTTGGACAGCACATTTAAAAGAGCATTTCTGTGTTCTAAAACTGTTATCCTTGTTGATAAGCTCTGTGGATATAGAAAAACAAAAAACAAAATCCACGTTGAACCGTTCAGTATATAGGGATGAATTGTATGGTACATGAAGTATACTTCATTAATGCTGTTTATCTTTTTAATGTTTATTCATTTGTGAGAGAGAGCAAGAGAGAGCATGAGTGCACACGTGAGTCGGGGAGAAGCAGAGAGAGGAGGAGAGAATCCCAAGCAGGCTCCACACTGTCAGTGCAGATCCCTATGCGGGGCTCGATCCCATGAGCTGTGAGATCATGACCCGAGCCAAAACCAAGAGTTGGATGCTCAACCGACCAAGCCACCCAGGCACCCTGAAGCTGTTATTTAAACGGGAGAGTAAGTGAAAATTATGCAGAAAGGTATACTGATAAACTTGAAAAAGATAAAAATTTCGTGAAAGATACAAACGACCAAAGTAAAAGACAAAATCCAAATAGTAAATACAATATATAGCAAATACATTAACTGAATGAGTAATACATTAACTTTCAAAAAGAAACACAAACTTTAAGTGAAGATGGTTTCACAGCTGAATTCTATAAGACAGCATTTCTCTTATGAACGTAACTACTGCCACTGAATTATACACTTAGAAAACGGTTAAGATTGTAAATCTTATGTGGTATTTGCATATTTTACCACAATAATACAAAAGTACAAAAAGAGTATTTCTATATATATTTTTCTCTTTACAAAAAAAAGGTGAAATGATACGAAAATCAAAGCCTTGTCTTAGGCCATACATCTGAGGGCTCTTTTAGTTTAAAAGATGAAATAAAATAAAATGGCCAAACTAGCAAACCAACACTAGCAGCAAAGCAGCCCAGTTTAAAGGTCTGGAAGATCAAAATACACACTCTGTGCCTGGGCCCTCTGAGGTCCTAGAAAAATGACTGTGACCCAATGTAGCTCTCAACGTCCTCAAGATCCCTCTAGAGTACCCATAAAACCAGTTCTAATCCCTAAACCACAGAACCCGCACAAACTCTGAGAGCACAGAGTGAGGCAGAAGGTCTCTGGGCTGCTGCTGGCAGGTCTCATTTTAGGAAAGGCTGCTTGAAAACCTGGCTGTATGCCCTATTATCTGGGTTTGGGGAGATGCATCTGAATGGTTAAACAAAGCGTCACAGGAGAGAAATAAAGTATTCAGAGGAGCCCTCCATCAAACTATAGCTAGGATTCTGGGAACCAAAGTCTTTTGTTGACTGAGACCAAAAATTAAATGTATTACTTTTAGATCATTCTAAATGACCACTCAGGACAAAATGAAGCAACCCTGAGAAACCAAATACAAAACTAAAGAAAGGTTTACCCTGCAAAAAATCCAAGGAAATCAAACTTACTCTGAGGCATAAGTCAATTTAGGGTTTCTCTGAGGAAAATCAGCCAAGAAAACAGCCCCTGACGCCATTATCTGACTCAAATACAGAAACTGGTGTTGCAGCGACCACAGCTCTTTGCCAGAAAAGTTCCTTGAGGTTGTTCAATTCTACAACAGATGCCCAAGACAACATTTACACGATTCACTGTTCATTCTGTTCAACAAAGGTAATACTATTGACATCACCAACAAAGAAACTAGTTTTTCAATTGTCTTATCGTTGGCTAACCCTGATAGTTCTAAAGAAACAATCTTAGGGTGGGATGAAGGGGAGAGGTAAGGAACAAAGGTTAATGAGGCTGAAGGGTATAAAGAGGCTAGAAAACCTCCCAAGAGCCATTCCTTATTTAGGAGACGAATATTTGGAACCTACTGTGACAAGGGTATCGACGGCTAAAAGGAGGAACCTAATAACTTCACAACATTTTCAATCCCTCCAACAGACTTTACATCATTTCCAGGTCATGCATAAACTTCTGAACCAGATTAACCCTAAGAGCATTACAAATTGTCTATTGATCTTTTACAACAAAAGAACAGCAATGCCACAAGAAAACTTTATTTTTAGACCTGCAAAATCCTGTGTTTATTCTTCTAAAACAGGAGTCAAACAAATGAACCTGCTCTGTTTGGACTTTTGTAAACCTATTCTCTCATAATCCTGAGGCCCCAATCTCTGCGCAGAAGGAAATGAAGAAAAAGTGCTCTGTGCCACGCTGTAAAGTTAAAACACGGTGCTTCCCTTGGTCTTTTCTGCTCAGGCACATCCGAGCCTCCTGCTGGTCACAGCTCACATTGCTGGAGCCCTATCATATGACACCTGCCACACGGACAGGGGAGGCAAAGGCTCTCCACCCGCATTCATGTTGAAACTAGTTCAGTGTCTGAACTACTAACTCTCCTGCATGTAATGTTTAAGCAAAAGTGCTTAACCACAAGTTCACTTGTAATCACTCAACTAGCATTAAACACTAAATGGAAATGGGTTTATAATTCCCCATAAACATTAAGCTCTTGCAAAACCCTATTCCCGTGCTCTGATTTTTCAATAACATGGCCTCCACACAGACCACCTTTTAGTTGGAAAACAGACGAGATAAATTTAAAATGGAGAAAAGCCATGCCTACAGTCTGAATGTACAAAAATAGGGGTAGAAGTAATAAGCAGGTGTTTTTGCTCTCAAATTCCTTAGGTAAATTGACCAACCATAATTAACAATGCTGTTACTGCGAGCAGAGAGAGAAGCCCTGCACTTAATCCCTTCACTTAAATTAAGATTTTATTCATTAATTCACAAAACTAGTCAACTCAAAATACTATGTTTTCAAAAGGCAAAGCCCACATTTTAACTCTAATAATTAACAAAATGACCAAATAAATTGATAAGTAAATTCTGGTGTTCCTGTGTTCCCCTCCCCCTTCCTTTGTGCTCTCCCAGTGCTCACACATCACATCTTCTAGAACCGAAGTCCTTGAGGGCAGGAACCATTTTCATTAACTTGTATGCTTCTGAACATCTAGCACAACGCTTGGGACACAGTAAGCCCTTAAATTTTGTGGCACAAATTAAAAAATAGGGGGTTACATGCTTGCTATGATGTAAAAGGAGAGGCAGAGGAGATCAATGTACTTTGCCTCAGGAGAAGCAAAAGGCTTCTCAAAGAAAATTCTCTCTAGCCTCGGGAACTGTGTGAGATTCACTACAAAGATGGGCACTCGGATGAGAGAAGAGCCTGTGCCCAGGCAATAAGGAATGTAAAACCATGTGTCACAGGACAGCAGCATACTCAGGGTACAATCAGTACAAGAAGAATAAGGGAAGGGGCAAGCCTGTTGAGGGCAGGCAGTAACACTGAAATACTGAAGGGGCTTATATGCCAGGTTAAAGCACTCTTCACTGAATAGGCTTTGAAAAGCCCTTAAGGTGATTTAATCCAGCCAATGACACAAAGACACATTCCTTGAGAATCTCTGGCCCAAAGTTGTTTAAAGTCTGGGTTTTCAAAGAATTTTATATAGAGATGTCTCTTTTAGATTATTTGAAGTTTTTATATCCTAGGTTACTGTTCGGCCCATCACTTTCTCATATATATGAAATATATGCGTATCTCGGTCTATGCTGTTTCATTCACACAGTGGCAGGTGATAAAGGCTCATTTAAACACCCAATGAAATTCTGTTTTAATTTTTTAAAGGGGGTGTGGAGAATTTTTTAAAAGAAAAGCAAATAATAATGATAACATAAATACCCGAAATTCCTTTTTCATCACAGTACTTAAACATCAAGATATGGGAAAACTACGTCCTAGCCCAGCCCCAGTAAGGTTAGAAGCTGAGGGTGCACTTTGCCTGGAGGCTTCCTCAACTAGGTTTAACAAGACTCTCAAAAAGGACGATCCGATAGGAACCGTTCTAAGTGAAGGGGTCAACACAAATCTCCTGGCCTTTCACGTGCTCGGCCTAAGGAAAAGTAATGCCGGCTTCTTGCCGTTGACTTTGCCAGGCTTTTAAAAATGTAAGATAAGGTGATATTTGTGAGCCGACTAGATGGCACCGAATGGCAGGAAGCAGATCACAGAAAGCCTCGGGTTTCATTCTTGCAGCTCGGCCCTGAACCAGAGGAAAGCACCGGCCCGGTGCAGGGCAGAAGGCCAGGGCGCCTGCTTTCCCCGGGCGGCCAGGCTGGGCGGCAGGCGGCGCGCCAGGGTACCGAGAGGCGGGTACCGGGGCGCGCCGGGCTGCAAGGCGGGCGCGGAGCAGCGGCTGCCAGGGAGGCCGGCATCCTCCCCAACCTCGGGAAAGAACCTGGGCCTCCGCGACTCCTACCTGGCCCCCTTACCCACGGCGTGAGGCCGCTGACAGGAGGCAAGGGCGCGGAGCTTGAAGAGCAGAGACGCGGCTGCGCCCGCAGAGTCCCCCAGGACGCGGCCCCCCGGGCGCAGCGCGGGGGCGCTGGAAGCCCAGGGCGGCGCCCCCGCAACCCCACCTCACCCGCGACTGCCTGCCTGCGTGGCCAACCGCCACGGGCTGCGGCCCCATCGCACGGGAGGCGGGTGATGCGGCGGCTTTGCCGGTCCCCTGCTCCGCCGCCCCGGCGATCGGGAGATAAAAGTTTGCAGCATGCGGCTCGTCTGCAGTGCGAGTCACATCCGCCGCGCCGCCTCCTGCAGCACCAGCGCTCAGAGAACGAACAAATAAATTAAAAAAAAAAAAAAAAAAATACTGTTGAAGCCGGTAGGCCCCGAAGCCGGCAGCTCTGCCTCCCGGGCGTGCATGCAGGCAAGCCCAGCATCCCGCACCCCCTCCCGCCCCCGGCCGCGCCTCCCTCCCGGCCTCGGCGCCCGGCCTGGGCCGGCCCCGCCGCGCCCGCCGCACTGACCGATAACCTCCTGCAGCTCGTACGCGTCTCTGCAGATGGGCCAGCCGACGGCCTGTGCCGCCGGGGCTGGGGCCGGAGCCGGCGCCGCGGGCGCTGCCGGGGCCGCCGCTGCTGTCGCGGCCGCGGGGGCCGCCGCCGCTGCTGTCACCGGGGCTGTCTGCTGGGGCTGCTGGACGTGCACGGGCGAGCCGCTCGGCTCCGCCATGATGCTGCCGGAGGAGAGCGGGAGGACGCGCCGGCCGGCGGACGACCTTCCACTTGAAACTTCCCTTCCCTCACCGCCGACACCTCTCGGCCGGCGCACGCCCTCCCCGTCCGCCGCGCCGCCGCCGCCGCCGCCGGAGCCAGCCACGAGGGGAGGGAGCGAGGGAGGCCGAGCCGGGCGGAGGGAGGAGGCAGCGCCGGCAGAGGCGGGGTGGGGAGGAGGCGGCGGCCGCCGCGCTCGCCGCGCGACCCGAGCCTCGTGCGCGCAGTTCTCTGCCTCCGCGAGGGGAACCGCCGCCCCGCCGCCCCGCCGCCCCCTCCCGCTCTGCTCGCGGCCGGGGAAGTTTCCACCGGAGGGCAGCAAGACGGGTTTGTGTTTGCTTTCGGGGCCCGCGTTCCAGACAATCAGGCTCTCCAGAAGATGCCCCCTGGGGACCCCGAGGGCGGGGTCGTTGAACCGCCGCCAGGTTCTCAGATTCAGAAGTCGCCTCTGCTAACGAGAACCTGAACTTCATTTACAAGTTAGCGAGAGAGACACCTACACGCGGGCCGTTTGTAGGGCGCCAGTTAAAAAATAACCCAAGTTGTAACTTTCCTGCGCATTACCTGCCAATATCCCTTTCCCACCTTGTCTAATCTAATCGCAGCCCTTCTATTTTTTTTCTTAGTGAAACATGATTCCTTAGGTGTCTGGCTGTTCCCAGACTTTCTTCATTTGTTACCTACCGGCCGCCCGGATCCCAGGGAGGTGCTATAAGGGCCTGTGAAGTTAGAATTTTAAAAATGTTAGGGATTTGGACACGATTTCAAATTCTATACTCTTAATAGCATGCCACAATAACCCCTCTAGGGACAACAGAGAGCAGGCATTTCTTTTACAGAGCATACTGTGTCTTAAATAAACTGCGTTGAAAACTCATGATTAATTGCTGCTTTTTTTCCAACACTGTCAAAATTACCTCATCTTTAAAACTGCTATGGTTTAACCATGAGTCTTCCTAATTATAGGTGTCGTATTTCACACTGAATGTTCCCTGTGTTCCCTTGGTAGTAATGACCAAGATTACACCATTCTTGTCTTAAGCAGAAACAGTGCAGTGAAGCAGTGGTCATATTGGTCATTTGGCCAAAATTGTGTAGTTTTCATGACAACTACTGAATAAATAAGAATAATGAGCATTATTTAAAAAAAAAAAAAGGCTCTAAGAAAGATTGTGATACTTTGTTTTCTGTGTTTATACACAAAAAAATCTCAAGTTTTTCTTCTAAAGATAATTGAGAGGCAACTCCAAAACTCATTGGGACGAATGTTATATGTCAAACACTGATATAAACTAGAATGAGCGATGCTTAATCTCTTACAATATTATGGAACAGATGGGGTATAGCAACTATGGTACTCTGGTCTATAAGCAGAAATTTATGCTGAACCAAGAAAGTGTACATCTTTTATGCATGGGTGTTCAAAAACTGCCTATTGATTTTAATGCCTGTCAAGAAACAGACAACTTCATGAACAAGTAAATTCCAGGCCTCTGATGTTTTAAGTAATGAGGAAAAGGAAACAGGGGAGATCTCTGTATCTGCTCACCTTTTCAAGGGCTGCACCCAACCCCAAAGAACTTTTAAGGACTGCTTTTAAGGGAAAAGAAAAATAATTAAATGACTATGACCTCCATTTTTGTCATATGAATTTATATTTTGAATTTCAAATCATGAAGTGAGACTGTGAAGGCCAAGGAAAGTTCTTGGAACTTAATAGGAAAACATGATGCTGTCAGGATCAATAGCACAGATTTGAATCAAACACAGATCACTTAGTTTCCTGCAAAGAACAACTGTTCCATAGTCACATACCAGATATTTGTACCCAGACCACCACTTTCCAAATGGCTACCAGAATGACGACTTAACAAAGCTGATGTCTCAGTGCATTCCCATCACTACCATGAGGAAATCAGTTTACAGAAGACTGTTTACTACCAGTGGCCTTTGGAATCATTTTTATATATGAAGAAAAGAACATGAATTATATTTTTAAATTATAAAATTATAAAAGCATTATATTAGAATTTTAAGTCAATATGTTCATAAACAATTGAGTAAAGGGGTACATAAAACTTAGAACTATGTGTATTTAAAAAGTACTCAACTGTGGAGCACCTGGGTGGCTCAGTTGGTTAATTAAGCATCTGACTTGGGCTCAGATCATGCTCTCACCAGTTCGTGGGTTTGAGCCCCGCACCAGTCTCTCAGCTCTCAGCACAGAGCCGGCTTCAGATCCTCTGTCTCCCTCTCTCTCTGGCCCTCTCCTGCTTGCACTCAACTGATAGGCAATTTTTTTCCCCCTGAAAGCCTATTACTGAATTTAAACTGAATGATGGCAGGGGAGGAAGCCTTTAAAATATAAACAAGGTTTACTTCAGTACACAAAGAATACATTCAGTCAGAGACTTTAAAACATAGAAAAAATAAGAGTTTAAATGTTACTGAGCATTTACAACTGCCTCATTATAAGTCAGAGTTTCTCAAGTTCAGCACTTATGATATTTTGTGCCAGATAATTCTCTGTGTTGTAGAGATCTGTTCTCCTGGCCTCTATCACTAGATGCCAGTAACACCCCCCACTCTCAGTCATAACTGTGAAAAATCCCTCCAAATGTCCTCTGAAGAGCAAACTGCTGCCTTAGATGAACCGAATATATAAAATTTTCATCTTATAAACAGATTATTGTAGTAGTCATTTGCCTTACAAAGAGCTTATATAGGGGTTCAGTTATTTATTCATATATCCTGAAAGAGATCAGAATCTGCTACCCTAAAATAATGCCACTTTGGCATAAGGACTATTTTAAGCTGAAGGCAAGAAAGAAACAACAGACACAGGAAGAGCTCTCTGCTCTCCCCTATCTGCCTAAAAGCAGGGCATAAATTTCCCTTTTGTAAATGGAATTTCCATTCATAAAGGAAATTTCCATTTGTAAAGGTGCCCCCTCTCCCATACCAGGAAGAAGAGAAAGGCTCTTATCATCGAGATGGCCCTGAAATGAGTCTGCATGAACAATCTGTATCTATCATCAGTTTACCTTATGTATTTCCCAGTCACCTTCCCATGATTTACCCTTGCTAGAGGCCAAACCCCTTTTTCCCTTGTCAAACCACTTCTCCACAATTTATCACCCTTTGTTAAAATGGTATATAAGCCCCCCGGTTCTACTCATCCCTTCGGGTTATTCATCATGTAGTACTCACACATGTATGATCATTGCACATATGCAAACAAACTTTATTTTTTACTCATGCTAATCTGTCTTTTGTCAGTTCAATTCTCAGGCTTCCAGTTACTAAAGAAGTTCCTAGGAAGTTAGAGGAAGTTTTTTCCTCCTCTGCAGTCCTTTGAACATCTAAGAGAAGATGTGTAGTGTAGTGGCCACAGCCTTGAAGAAAGAAAGTGCCAGAATCAAATCTTGCCCCCAACATGTTTTTTTATTTCTGACTTTGGATTTATTAAACTAAGTCTCAATTTCCTCATTCACAAAATCAGCATCATAATAACTTCCTCGTGGGTTGTTACAACATAATCTGTAGGTAAGCAGCTCAGCAAAATGGCTGACACATAGTAAATGTTCAATAAAATGAAAACCCTCATTGATGTCACTAACATCATTATTATTATCTGCCATGATTTGTAACAAAAAAATATATAGGAGAAAGATATGTAATAATGGCAATCATAAACTGTACAGAATATAAGCTCTCTGATGGCAAGAATTTTTGTTCCTTTGGTTCACTGCTGTTTCCCGGTGCCTGGAATAATATCTAGCACAGAATGTACTCAGTACATATTTGTTGAATGAATATAACACTTTTTAAATGTATAAAAACATGCTTTTAAACATCAGAATGAGTCAGCTATGTCAAGGGTGGATTACATGGGAGGAAACTGAAGGCGGAGAGACCTATTTGAAAGCCACTGCTATAGTCAAGTTAGACAAATATGCATGCGAATAAAGCTCATGATATTAAAGATAATGATGAGGAGGTAGATTTAAGAATTATTTGATGACAAATGAGGTTCCTTTAAAAATCAAATTGCCCCAATGCATTAAAAAAGTAGATATACACAAGTACAATATATAAAAGGTCTTTAAAAAAATACATCTACTGAAGGAATGGGAGGCTGTTTTCATTGACAGATGGTCTTTCTCTCATGGGTAACCTGTAATCTACTGCAAAGTCACTGCCATTGCATGGTGGGAAAAGGCCAGATGTTCTTGGGTATGAAGAAAATCTATCACCGTATCTTTCACCTCCAACTCTTTCATACTTACTCTTTTAGTAACTGTGTTTGAGGGGAAAATTGTGGAAGAGCTGGATTTTAATTTAAATGATTCCTTCCAGGGGTGCCTGGGTGGCTCAGTTGGTTAAGTATCTGACTTTGGCTCAGGTCATGCTCTCATGGTTTGAGAGCTCAAGCCCCACATCAGGCTCTATGTTGACAGTTCAGAGCCTGGATCCTGTTTTGGATTCTGTGTCTCCCTCTCTTCCTCTTTCTCTGCCCCTCCCCAGCTCACACTCTGTCTCTCTCTCTCTCTCTCTCAAAAATAAATAAACATTTTTAAAAACAAAAAAAAATTAATGATCGCTTCCAGAGACAAGGATCCAATGTTTTTGAGTTAGGATGATGGCAAAGCATAGTAGAAAAGGAATAGGTTTAAGTCAGTAATAGCTGGATTTAAATATTTACTCTGCATTTACTAGCTGGCAGCTTAAACTCTCTGAGCCTATTTTTTTTTTAAATAGGGACAATCACCCCAGGATGATTGGGTTGCTGGAAGGATGAAATGAGCTGGTATGTGCAACACATCTGACCCACTGCACACACTAATGGCTCCAAAATTTTGGACTGGGAGGGATTCAAGGGTGATGGTGTCAGGGGAAGGTACATATTACAAGTTGAATTATATCCCCTAAAAAGATATATTGAATTCCTAAACCCTAATACTTGTGCATATGACCCTATTTGCAAATAGGGTGTTGGCAAATGTAATCTAATTAAATTAGGTCATTCTGGATTGGATTAGGTTGGGCCCTAATGACTGGTACCCTCATAAGAAGAGAAAATTTTGACCCAGAGATACAGATACACACAGGAAGAATGCCATGTAACCAAGGAGGCAAAGATTGGAGTAACAGGTCTATAAACTAAAGAATGCCAAAGATTATCAGCAGCAACCAGAAGCTAAGAGAGGTGCATGGAACAGATTCTCCCTCAGAGCCTCCAGTAGGAATCAACCCTGCCAATACCTTGATTTTGGACTTCTAGACTTCAGACTGTGAGAGAATACACTTGTGTTATTTTAAGCCACTCAGTTTGTGGTACTTTGTTAAAGCAGCCCTAAGGAGCCAATATAGCAGGATTACAGGATCTGTTCTTTAGCCAACTGCATTTTATTTGGACCCACTTTAGCAAAGAGCACTAATGGAAATTAGCCACTCTGGAGCCACCACACTACCCAAACCCTGGACTCTACACCTTGTTTTTAATATTACTTTCAACAAATTCTGCGGAGTAAATATCTGAATGGATTCTTGGCAGAGATATCAAATGTCCATCTGAAAAATGCATTCAAGAATATATGAACCTTTCCAACTTTGAAGACCTTTCCCACTTAGCATACTGATAGAGGTGTCATGCTCTTTCCACTGACCCAGCTGATGCTATCTATCATCTGAAGTCCAGAACTGGTGTGATTCTATTTTATTAGGTTTAACACAATTTAGTGTTAAGGTGTCATTACTGCTTATTTCCATGCCATAAGTGGAAAGAGAGGCTTAAATCTATTTTAAGTTGAGTTATTGTAAAGACACTGCTTTTTAAATTAATCATATGTGATTAAGAAATTAAACTTACATGAATTAGAACTTACATGTGTTTTCATTATTTCCCAACCAGCTCTTGAAATTGACTTTCTATTGCATTTTATATTACAGACAAAATTGCTCTGGTGACAGTGAATGCCTCTTCATTAATCTCAGAGGTTTCTGCCATGATAGAAAGGTTTCCGGTCCTAATAGAGAAAGGTCTTACCAGAAGCCCTAATCTCTGTACCACAGGGGGAGACCTCCATATTTAGTAAGGTTTGTCCTTTTCTAAAGCATACAAAGGCATTATGGTAAATCTGTGCTGCATACATATTTCTTTTATGATGCAATCTTCCTAAAACCTGATAGTCCTGTCCGAGGCAGAATGACATTAAAATGTAATTAAAAGCAATTTGATTCTGTAGTGCTGACTCTGTTGAAGAATATCAAATAGGAATCCCATTCATTACAGAAAACAGTATTTTCTGAAAATATTTTGTTCATCCCCTCTCACCTTCAGATTTTCCCAAACACCAAAGATATTCTCAATGCCTCTCTCTTCTTATTAAAAAATCCTCCCAGGGGCGCCTGGGTGGCGCAGTCGGTTAAGCGTCCGACTTCAGCCAGGTCACGATCTCGCGGTCCGTGAGTTCCAGCCCCGCGTCGGGCTCTGGGCTGATGGCTCGGAGCCTGGAGCCTGTTTCTGATTCTGTGTCTCCCTCTCTCTCTGCCCCTCCCCCGTTCATGCTCTGTCTCTCTCTGTCCCAAAAATAAATAAACGTTGAAAAAAAAAAATTAAAAAAAAAATCCTCCCACCAAAACTATCCACAAACCCTGAACATTCTTCCATCTCTGCCTCTCTGGCCTCCCTGCCAGGCTCAGATCTTTATCGGGAGCAATATCTTGGGTTACATGCAGTCTGAGACAAAGGAGGGCCAGGGGCTGCCTTGGCTTGTAAGGAGGGGTATGTAATAAAATACTTGTAATTTAACTTATTAATATTCTTTCATTCAGTAAATACATTTCTAGGGACTATAATTTGCATGGCACTTTCCCAAACACTGTAGGAAAATAAAAGACAAAACTACCTACTCCCTTAAGAATTGTAGAACCCACAGGGCGCCTGGGTGGCTCAATCTGGTTAAGCATTTGACTTCAGCTCAGGTTGTCATCTCACAGTTTATGAGTTCGAACCCCATATTGGACTCTGCACTGACAGTGCGGAGCCTGCCTGGGATTCTCTCTCTCTCTCTCTCACTCTCTCTTTCTCCACCCTCTCTGCCCTCCCCAACTCGCTTGGGCATGTGCATGCACTCTCTCAAAATAAATAAACTTAAAAAAATTTTTTTAATGTTTCTTCATTTTTGAGAGAGAGACAGAGCGCAAGTTGGGGAGGGGCAGAGAGAGAAGAAGACAAAGAATCCGAAGCGGGCTCCAGGCTCTGTGCTTCAGCACAGAGTCTGACATAGGGCTTGAACCCACGAACCATGAGATCATGACCTGAGCTGAAGTCAGATGCTTAACCAACGGGGCCAACCAGGCGCTGCTAAATAAATAAACTTAAAAAAAAATTTTTTTTTTAAGAATTGTATAACCCATAAAATCCCACTTAATCCAATGTCCAATCTTCCAGGGCCCTAGCTACCCACTAAAGTTACCAAAACATGTGAACAGCTAGAGATCATAGAGATGTAATATGATGGGTCAGTTTGCTGATTAAAATAAATGACTTCTTCTGTTCTTGACTGCCAAAGTCTAAACAACAACAACACCAAAGCCAAACCATGCCCTTTTAGTGCTAAACTCAAGGATCCTAAGAAAAATATCAGGAAACGGCAAGAAAACGAAAACGAAGATCCGACTAAAGAGAGGAGAGAGCAGAAGGACAAGTGGATGTTAGAGGTGGCTAGAGATACTTGAAGAGGTAGATGCCTTTGAAATTCAGCAGTTAGGAGAAAAGGACAGGCTTGAGGAAAGAAAAGAATGATGATGGAAGGAAGTTCAGTATCAGGGGCCAGAACTACATCAAAGGAGACACAGTCCAGGTGCAAGCACATATGTCTACACAGTGTGAGCAGTGGGACCATGTCACGCCGAAACAGCGCTGGCCCAGCACGGCATGCTGTCACGCCAGAAAGCTAGCCCCATGTTGCCAGATCTTCCGGTTGTTTCAAGAGAAGCCAACAAATCTGATTTCATGTGAAATTTTTCAGTTTTTAAATATTGGCCCAATTTTAGAAAACGCTGCACAGAATCTGATACCATATACATAATGTTTAAAAACAAGAAAACACTAAACAGAGTCTTCGAATAAGTACACATTCAGTGAAAGATGGATCAGAATAATAAACTCCAAACTCAGGGTAGTCATTACCTCTGGACAGAGTAGTCGGGGGAAAGGCACACAAAGGGCTTCTATGGCATCTGTAATGTTTTATCTCTTCAATAAAAATCTGCAATAGAGCAAAATGATAAGATTTGTTAGACTGGATGGAAGGTCCATGAGTTTTTATTACACTAGTATCTCTACTGTACGTTTGAAATAGTTCACAGTTATGAAACAATAATACTGTGCAGGTCAACCACTTGTAGTCCACATCAGACCAGGAGAGTACCCTTTTACGCCATGTTTCAGAGAACTGAGCCCATGTTCAGGTTAGGCCAGGGCAGAAAGTACAGATGATCCAGGTGGTTTTCAGTCTGGTTGGGCATCAGAATCACCCGTGCAGCTTGTTAAAAGTCTTCAGGCCTGGGGGTACCTGGGTGGCTCAGCTGGTTAAGCATCCAATGAGTCTCGGTTTTTGCTCCAGTCATGATCTCACTGTCAGACTCTGCGTTGACAGTATGGAGCCTGCTTGGGATTTTCTCTCTCCCTCTCTCTTTCTGCTCCCCCCCCCTCAAAATAAGTAAATAAACTTCAAAAAAAAAAAAAACTCTTCAGTCCTGAGTGTCACCTATACTCTACTAAACCACATAGCCCACAGGTAGAAATTAGGCATCTAGGTGATTCTAATGTGCAGTCCAAGTTGCAAATAACTGTGATCACCCAGAGAACACCACTGTGACACAGGAAAGCCACAATAACTAGAAAAGCACCAGAGCTGGGGGGTTTCCAGCAAGGTGACAACTTGAAAAGGCTCAAAGGTCACTGACGGTTTTCCTGAATTAGACGTGACAACAAATAATCAAAGCAAAATACCAATTTAAAAGGACTAAGTGTTTTTGAAATAAGAACTGTTGAAATAGTAAATATTTTTAAAAATATTTTCATTGAGGAGAGCCTGGGTGGCTCAGTAGGTTAAGCCTCCATCTCTTGGTTTCAATTCAAGTCTTAATCTCGTGGTTTTGTGAGTTCAACCTGCTTGGGATTCTCTCTCTCCCTCTGTCTCTGCCTTGTCCCCACTCACGCTGTCCCTGTCTTTCTCAAATAAAGAAATAAACTTAAAATATTATATTTTCATTGAAAGGAAAGGGTTAGAATAAAATAATATTCAGTGCATTATTTTAAAGAAAAAAAAACTATGTATGTACCGTGCAGAAGCTTTGCACACAGGACGGTGGAATAATGTAATGATGAATGAGACACATCCCTGCTCTCAAAGGAACTTAAGATCTAATGGGACAGACAGACATGTAAACAAAGAATAAATCCTTTGGGGACAGGGAAGCTGGTCACATGTACAAAACTGTAGTTTTGCCTCAAAAACTCCACAACTAGACATTGAAGTTATTGGGCCACAGGGTCCAATTCTCTGGTGGCTTGGGTTTGGTGGAGAGACCCCTGACGCTGGGGGAGAAGAGCAGAGGTGAGAGGAAGAGCCATTCAAAACAATTTAGACTTCAGATGGTATTAATATATGAAGGGCTCAAAAATGATAAGTTTTGAAAGAATGTTCTCATAAATTTGTCAGATTTACCCACAAAAATTAAGCTTTTACCTTCATTTAAATACAGGTTTTTTTTCTTTCACAAAAGAAGACTTCAGTGTGACTTTCTGTTTCAGAAACCCGCATGTGAATGAATCATTGAGTGAATGAATGAAATGTTAACCCTCATAACAAAAATAACTTTGGATCATAATATATTGCTTCAGGGTCATTTTCAGGAAGGTCTATAATACCTTTCACAACACTAACAATGACCACGGCGTTCGGAGACACTGTACCAGGCATTTTAGTTATATTCTATCAGTTGATCTTCATCTAAGACTTGAGGATGTCGATCACATGTTACGCATTTTTATAGATGGAGAAACTGAAGGTCATAATGGTTAAGTTAGTTAAGCTATACCCTAATCTAGTTTATCTGTAGCAGAGCCAGGATTCAAATCTGCTCTGTCCAGAGGCGACTCGCTGGCTCAGTCAGTTGAGTGTCTGACTCTTGATTTCAGCTCAGGTCATGACCCCAGGGTCCTGGGATCAGGCCCAGCCTTGGGCTCTGCGCTGAGTGTGGGGCCTGCTTGAGATTCTTTGTCTCTCTCTCTCTGCCCCTCTGACCCTCTCCCTAGTTTGCTCACGATCATGCTTTCTCTAAAAAAAAAAAAAAAAAAAAAAAAAAAATTACCAAATCTGCTCCATCCAACTCCTAAGTCAGAAAGTTAAACTTTGCACTATATCCCTCCAGCTCCTGACAAGGCATTTTTGCCATTAATACATTAAAACTTTTAACAAAATTTTATTAACTAAATTTAATTACAATTTAACTTTAAAACAACTGCTGATGTGTAATGCAGTTTAATGCCATTTAAAGCCATAAAATAAGGCTGTAGATAGCCAAGAAACAATTACCAGGAATGGAATATTCCTTCGTAAAACAATAATTTTTGGCAATTTTGAGTTTGGAGACAAGTATTCCATATGTGCCTCTATTCCTCCATCCAAATATTAATAAATAGTACATCTAAAACTACCTTTGTGTGCCATCAATAGTACTCTGTGAACAATGGCCATTGTTAATCTGTGTCTTTCAAATGTGAAAGTAACCATTAGTTTGAATAATCAATATAAATAATTTATTAATTTGGTCTTCACATCAAGTAAAAGCTGTATGACAGTATTTCATGGTCCATTAACTAAATGGAGCAGTTAATTCAGTCAAGTGGTGAATAATTTTCAAATCAATTGTTCCTCAAATATAAAGGATAGTGGTATATATAAGCAATTCAAGAGACTAGAAAAGGCTAGGTGATATTATAGACCTTTGAAACATCTTTCAATCGATAACCCAATAATTTTTTTCATCTTTATTAGTTTCAATCTTTTAAAATGGCATTAAAATATTAAAGAAGATTTTAGAAAAAAAACAGAATTTCTTGTGTTACTGTCAAGTCACTTAATGCACACGTTATTTGGATATTGAGAATCACAGCACGCTTACTGTTCCGTGACTGAGTTCTCAAAACAGGTCTGTCACTACTTATCCAACTGGGTGCATTAAAAAAAAGGGCATTATTTTTTCCTCCTTCATGAAAATGCATGGCATATTTAGTACTTCCCTTACTGTACAGATTTAAGTCAGCAAGTGAAATACTGACCATACCAAGAAAGAGCATATGGAGATAACATCACACTGAGAAAATGTTATTTTATTGGCACAAATATTTTCTTAAAAAGTAGCAAGAATATTAATTGTGAAATGAAAAGCAGCAATCCTGTAACCCAAAAGTTTCACACATCTATTGACAGAACTAGAACATTTGCTTTTTCCAATAAGCAATTAACATTGGGAATAGCAGCTGATAATAAACTTAAATTACAAAAGAATGTCACTAAAAAATATTTTCCTTTTGAATACGTATTACACGTACATGTTACAAAAATTTTAAGGTAGAAGGGTTATATAATGAAAATTACATCTCCTTCTTCCCCTTATCTTCCACCCAGGTGGGCTTCTTTCCTAGAAATAACTATTATTACCTCCTCCTTGCATCCTTCAAGAGTTACTCTATGCATATGCAACTATAGTAATATATTATTTTCTCCTCAACAGCAATACATACTGATCCACAGCCCCTCTTTTCTCACTTAACAAATGTTGGAAAAGGTCTCATGGAGTCTTTTTTTTTTCTGAAGACCAAAGTCGACAATGTCCATCTTTTTTCTTACTGAGGCATAATTTGCATCCACTAAGATGCAATATTCAATTTGATACATTCTGAGGATTGAATACAGGAGTATAACCACTTCCTAAAGCAAGACATAGAACATTTCATAATTCTTTTTTTTAATTTTTTAAAAATGTTTCTTTATTTTTGAGAGAGATAGAGCATGAGTGGGGGAGGGGCAGAAAGAGAGGGAGACAGAATCTGAAGCAGACTAGGCTCCGAGCTGTCAGCACAGAGCCCGACATGGGGCTTGAACTCATGAACCATGAGATCATGACCTGAGCCAAAGTTGGATGCTTAACTGACTGAGCCATCCAGGCACCTCTCATAATCATTATTCTTAATTTTTTTTTTAATGTTTATTTATTTTTGAGACAGAGAGAGACAGAGTGCGAGTGGGAGAGGGGCAGAGAGAGGGAGACACAGAATCCGAAACAGGCTCCAGGCTCTGAGCTGTCAGCACAGAGCCTGATGCAGGGCTTGAACCCACGAACCGTGAGATCATGACCTGAGCTGAAGTCAGACGCTTAATGTACTGAGCCACCCAGGAGCCCCTCTTCTTAAAAGCTAATTAATATTCCATTGCATGGATGTGCCATGATTAATTTTACCAGACCTTTATTGATGGATTCTTTTGCTATTCTAAACACAACTGCAGTGAATAATATGCACACGTATGATATTGTATGTGTCTGACTGTACCTATAGGAAAATTCTTAGAAGTAGGATTGCTGCATCAAAGAGGATGTACATTTTTGATTTCAAAGGATATTGACAAATTACTTACCATAGGGCTTGTACTAATTTTCACTCCTGCTAATGATGTATGATGACTCCTTTTTAGTATACTGTGGTTATTGAACTGCCTGATCTTGGCCCATCTGGTAGGTGGAAAAAAAATGTGATTTTAGCTTTAATTTTGTTTCTCTCCTGGCACCTGGGTGGCTCAGTCAGTTGGGCATCCGACTTCAGCTCAGGTCATGATCTTGTTCCTGAGTTCCAATCCCATGTTGGGCTCTGTGCTGACAGCTCAGAGCCTGGAGCCTGCTTCAGATTCTCTCTCTTTCTCTCTGCCCCTCTTCCACTAGCTCTCGCTCTCTCTCTCTCTCAAAATATGAATAAACCTTAAAAATTTTTATTTCGTTTCTCTCATTTGGAGTGATGCTGAGCATCTTCTTCTGTGTTTAAGAGCCATGAAACAGCTTCACTCCAAAAGAAAATTTGAGCAAAAGGAAAGGTGCTGTGAAGATTAGCCCATGCATTTGCGGTGATGAACAGTAACAGAGAAGACCTGACATTTATTCTGACCTTTCAAGAGAAGCTGGACAAAGTAATGTTTTTTTTTTTTTTGAGGACAACAGAAAACTTGAGGAAACCTGATATTTTCAGTAGGACCTAAAGAGAAGATGCCAAAATCTTAAATGGAAAATTCCAAGAAACCAAACATCTAAGAAAGTATGCCTGACTGAATCACAAATGAAGACAATGCTAATTTGTTTCTTCGACATAAATGGTATTGTCCATGCTGAATTAATCTTCAAGGTCAAACAGTCAGGCAGGCTTATTATGCAGAAATTCTAGAACATTTGTGGGATTGTGTTCTGCACAAATCATTGCTTGATCATCCATTTATTCACTACACTTTGCTCTGAAAAACTGGCTGGTGTTTAAAATCAGAGCAACTCTAAAGGCAAAAAGCACCCCTTAAAAGAAAAGAAAACTTGCCACTGAGGATATTTGAAAGAGTGTGACTCCAGTTCTAATGGCAATTCCAAAGGAAAAGACTCAAAATACTTGGGGCAATCCTTGAAGTAACTATATAGCTCCCAATGTGATTTATATGAAGGGAACAACACTCCTTTAAATTTAGAAGTTTTTATTTTAAATTGGTTCTATTACTAGATAATTACATCATTTTGCCATCCTAATCCATCAGGCAGGTTTACTTAAAATCCTTCAGCTACCCTCTCCCCCTCCAGTAAAGTACTTCATGGAACAATAGAGCAACAAAAAGAACATTATTATTTAATTTATTAGACTCTCACTTATTAGGTGCAAACTATTAACTCTTTTTTTCTGGGCCTCAGTTTTTCTCTTCTGTTAAGTTCAGATAACAGATTGCACTAGCCCAATTAACTAACAAAGTCTCTCAATAAATGACGTATAGTAGTCTCAATAAATGCTGATTCTCTTCCCCCTCCTCTGAATTAGGCTTTATTGATAGACCCAGAAACAACAATTAAAAACAAAACTTGGGTGCCTGGGTGGTACAGTCAGTTAAGTGTCCAACTCTTGATCTTGGCTCAGGTCATGATCTCATGGTTCATGAGTTTGAGCACTGTGCTGATGGCACAGAGCCTGCTTGGGCTTCTGTCTCTCCTTCTCTCTGCCCCTATCCTGCTTGGGCACGCTTTCTCTCTCTCTCTCAAAATAAATAAATTAACTTTTAAAAAATACTTCAAAACTCCTGAGATTTCAAAAGCTGGTTATGAAAAACTTAGGTTTCAAATTAGGAAGCATTTTCTTTTACCAACACCATAATCAAAAAGCAAAACCTTAAGTTGGACACTTAAGGAAAAATATGTATACAGATATATTGGCAGAGCTCATTTGCAAAGAAAAGAATACATCTAGCTAGTTATAAGGTAAGGTATTTATTGCAGGATACTAAAAGATTTCCAGATCTTGGGGAAGGAATAAAAGGACTGTGTCTGTGTTGAACTTTTAGAAAAGATTTCCATATTTACATTGCAGTAATGGGGCCCTATACTGGGTTGAATGTAACCCCCCCCCAATTCATGTCTACCTGAAACCTGTAAATGTGGCCTTAGTTGGAAATAAGATCTTACAGGTACAATCAAGATACAATCAAGATAAGATGAAGTCGTTCTGCACTAGAGTGGGCCTTAATGGAATGACTGGTGTACTTCAAAGAAGAGAAAACAGAAGACACACAGACACATGTGAAACCAGAGACTGAGATGGGCATGATGCATCTGCAAGCCAAGGAATGCCAAGAATTACCAACAAGAACTAGAAACTTCTAGGCAAGAAAAGAGTGCCCTTAGAGCCTTCAGAAAGAGCATGGCCCTGTTGACAGCTTGACTTCAAACTTCTAGCCTCCAGAACTGTAAAAGAATATACTTCTGGTGCTTTAAGTCACTCCAGTTTTGTGCTACTTTGTTATGGCAGCCTTAGCAAACAAATATGGACACCAGAGAGCTGCCGAATCTTCCATAGCTGGGGACCCTCTAGTTCCAGAACCACTCTTCTACTTCTGTAGCTAATAAGCCTTCAAGATGAGGAAACCAACAGGATTGGAACCTGCCATGTTCAGGAAGTTGTCACCACTGCTACGGGCTCCAGAAATGTGCCACACCTGCTAGGAACAATCCCCACCTCCTATGAAGACATCATGGAAAGGTCCTTGAATGGTGGAACCTTAGCTAAAACTCCCACAAAAAAGCAAATGTCTTTATTGTTGTTTTTGACAATGAGAGAGGGGAAAATAATGCAGCAGAAGTACAGCCTGTGCCTCACAGTGGCAAGTGCACCTGACTGGTTGATCCTAAGTCACCCCCAGAACCCTGCCTGCAAGGGAGTCTGGGAAGTACACTTACTAGTTTTCAGTCTCCACAGTACAGGAAAATGGGATAAATGTTAAGCATCAACCCACCATACGTACTGCAGAGAGTTCATTGAATTCTTCCTTGAATTCAGAAATTACCAGCATTAGATTTATTAAATCACTTAATTTCCTGGACCTCAGTTAATCTATATAAAACTAAGATTGGAGGTCATCTTCAAGGTACACTCCACATTTTAAAATTCTGAATTTTTTTGAAGCAAAGAAAACTTTATTGTCAGAAAAGCAACCCAATAAGAAGGCAGGGGATCATTCCCTAAGTTGCTTGCCCTGTTGAGCCTCAGGACACCTTGTATATGTTTGGGGAAGGAGGTGAATACATGAGAGAAGCATGAGGGTTCCTTAAAACCTTGAGAAGGGTGCCTTGCAACAATCTGGAGGTATGCATTCTTCCAGACAATGAGGTACCTTTTGGGACCTGATACAGTCAGGTATGTCAGATACAAAACTCTGAATTTTTAAACAAAAATTTTTTAATGTTTATTTATTTTTGACAGAGAGAGAGGTAGAGCATGAGCAGGGGAGGGGAAGAGAGAGAGAGGGAGACACAGAATCCGAAGCAGGCTCCAGGCTCTGAGCTGTCAGCACAGAGCCCAACATGGGGCTTGAACCCACGAACTGCGAGATCATGACAGGAGCCAAAGTTGGACACTCAACCGACTGCGCCACCCAGGCGCCCCTAAAATTCTGAATTTTTAAACTACATATAAATCTGTACACACAAATATACCTTTCTCGGGGCGCCTGGGTGGCGCAGTCGGTTGAGTGTCCGACTTCGGCCAGGTCACGATCTCGCGGTCCGTGAGTTCGAGCCCCGCGTCAGGCTCTGGGCTGATGGCTCGGAGCCTGGAGCCGGTTTCTGATTCTGTGTCTCCTTCTCTCTCTGCCCCTCCCCCGTTCATGCTCTGTCTCTCTCTGTCCCAAACAAATAAATAAAAACGTTGAAAAAAAATTAAAAAACAAAACAAAACAAATATACCTTTCTCTGTATATATATCCACACAGTTTTCTAGACTTTCTTGAGAAAATAGAATTCTACAGCATTTCTATGCTAACACCATGTAAACGTCCAATTGGCTGGAGTTCAAAGGGATGCCTACAGTAGATTTACAGTTTGGAGGAGAAGAATTTGTATAAAGGTGTGTATGTGTGTGTGTGTGTGTGTGTCTGTGTGTGTATGTTTGTGCATACATATGTGAATGTACTGTTCACATAAATTCAAGTCAACTAAATTTTCTCATGACTAAAATTTCTTGTGATAAGGTTGAAGCAAACTGGCAGAAATTCAATACAAATAGTTGAGACTGACAACATATTGGACTCTGCTTGATGTTTTTGTCTGGTTTTGAATTCTTTTCTTTAAATTTTTTTTAATGTTTATTTTTGAGAGAGACACACAGACTGTGAGCAGGGGAGGGGCAGAGAGAAAGGAAGACACAGAATCTGAAGCAGTCTCCAGGCTCCAAGCTGTCAGCACAGAGCCTGTTGCAGAGCTTGAACTCACGAACTGTAAGATCATGAACTGAGCTGAAGTTGGATGCTTAACCAGCTGAGCCACCCAAGCGCCCCAATGGTTTTTAATTCTTACGTTGGCTTCCCGTTTTCTTTTTTTCTAACTAAAATGAGTCAAGCCTATGAAACTTTGCAAGACTGAGGTTTTCCAGATCTTAAAAAAGAAATAACAAGTTGTGGAAATGCCTTATCATGTTGAATAACTAGCATAAAAGTAATATTTTCATTAACTTTATAATTAATTACTTATGAGTTGGTTGGTTGCTTATAATTTAATCACTAATTGATTTTTATACTAGACAGAGATCTTTACATACTATTCTTACCCTTAGCATTCAGTATCTGTTTATAAAATAGAGACTAGTATTCAGTGTTAATAGATTTGCAAAAATGACCACAAATTATTCTACTCCCAAGGTATCCAAACACCTTCATGATGTGACATCTCAGCTCCTTCCGTTAACAGGTAAAGTCTCCTCCTACCTCCAGAATCTGGACTGGTTTTCTGACGTGGTTTGGCCAATGAACTGCTTTCAAGGCAATGTGTGATAGTTTCATCAGAACCTCAAGAGTCCTTGCACACTTCTACTACCTCTGTTGGAAACCCACCAAGTGATTATGTGAATTACCCCTGGGCTAGTCTGCTAGAGGGTAAGAAACAACATGGTAGAGTGCCAAGACACCCCAGCCAACAAACAGCCATCCCAACCAATCTGGCAGCTGGTACAGTCAAATGAGTTAGCCCAGCTGTGATCAGAAGGGCCCTATAGCTAAGCCTAGGCCACATTGCTGACTCACAGAATCATTTATTAAATAAATGGCTATTGTTTTAAAGACTGTGGGGGAGATTTGTTATGCAGCCAAAGCTAACTATTATTCTCAGTTAACCATATTTAAATTTCCCAACTGCCTCAAATATATGGATTACTTCCTTCTAAGAACAGCATTTATTTTTTTTCTATTCAAAATTAATATATGTTATTTGTAGAAAATTTGAAAAATACTGAAATGCAGGAGAAGAAATAAAAATAATACCTGATATACTACTACAAGATATCACCTGATAAAATTTTAGTGTATGTTTTTGGTCCACCTTCTACATAGAGACACAGAAGTTTATATAATTTGATTTATTCTCTTTTTATTAAATAAAACTTTTATTTTAAAACATTTTAGGGGCGCCTGGGTGGCGCAGTCGGTTAAGCATCCGACTTCAGCCAGGTCACGATTTCGCAGTCCGTGAGTTCGAGCCCCGCGTCAGGCTCTGGGCTGATGGCTCAGAGCCTGGAGCCTGTTTCCGATTCTGTGTCTCCCTCTCTCTCTGCCCCTCCCCCATTCATGCTCTGTCTCTCTCTGTCCCCAAAAAAATAAACGTTGAAAAAAAAAACATTTTATGAAAACTTCCCCATGCAATTGATACTCTATAATTTTTAAGTGTTTGTTTAGTGTTCCATCTCAATATAATAATTAACTTTAGAATGTCAATTTAAAATATCAACTCCAATTAATTAGATTCATAAATAATAACATGACAAACATTATTTATACATTAACATTCCTATAAATCTAGTGTAAAAGTGTCCATTTAACTGAACCTTAGTCAATCCTGTATATATACATTGAAAACAAGGGTGCCTGGGTGGCTCAGTAGGTTAAGCATCCACTTCAGCTCAGGTCATGATTTCATGGTTCGTGAGTTTGAGCCCATTGTTGTGCTACAGCTCAGAGCCTGGAGCCTGCTGTGGATTGTGTCTCCCTCTCTCTCTCCCAAACTCATGCTGTTTGTGTGTGTGTGTCTCTCTCTCTAAACATTAAAAAAATTTTTAAAAAGAAAAAAAATTTTGCTGCCTTGATAGGTAAAAATATATTTACTATTTATTATTTTTAATATTTACTATATGTTAGGGAGGGCTGGGTGGCTCAGTCGGTTGAGCATCCGACCTTGGCTCAGGTCATGATCTCACAGTTCATTGGTTAAACCCCACGTTGGGCTCTGTGCTGACAGAGCAGAACCTGGAGCCTGCTTTGGATTCTGTGTCTCCCTCTCTCTCTGTCCCTCCCCAGCTTGTGTGTGCTCTCTCTCTCAAAAATAAATGAACTTAAAAAATATTTACTATATGTTAACTGTGCATGTATATTATTAACTAATACAAATTCAGGATTCTTTTTCTTTTATTTTTATTCATTTTTAATTATTTTTAATATTTATTTATTTTTGAGAAAGAGAGAGAGACAGAGCATGAGCAGGGGAGGGACAGAGACAGAGGGAGACACAGAATCCAAAGCAGGCTCCAGGCTCTGAGATGACAGTACAGAGCCTGACGCAGGGCTTGAACTCATGAACTGCGAGATCATGACCTAAGCTGAAGTCAGACGCTTAACAAATTGAGCCACCCAGGCACCCCTCAAGATTGTTTTTAAAGTAAAATTTATATACACGAAATAACTAAATCTTTAATGTACCATTCTATGCTTTGACCTGTATAAACCAAAACCCCTATCAAAATACCATCAACACTAGAAAATTCCTTCATTTGCTTCCCAGTTACCCCTCAGAGGCAACCACTACTCTAATGTTTTCACCATAGATTTCTTGCCTGTTCTAGAACTTTATATAAGTGGAATGATATAATAAGTTGTCTTTTGTTCAAAACTTCTTTCATTCAGTAAAATGCTTTTATTTATTTATTTATTTAAAAATTTTTTTTTTACTGTTTATTGAGAGAGAGCACGCACACAAGCATGAGTGGGCAAGGGGAAGAGAACGAGGGAGAGAATACGAAGCAGGCTCCAGGCTCTGAGCTGTCAGCACAGAGCCTGATGTAGGGCTCAAACCCACAAACTGAGATCATGACACCTAACCAACTGAGTCACCCAGGCGCCCCCAGTACAATGCTTTTAAAATTTATCTATACTATTGTGTCTCTGAGTAGTATCTTGGTCCATCAGGCTGTTATAACAAAAATACCACTGACTGAGTGGCTTATAAACAACAGAAATTTATTTTTCATAGTCCTGGAGGCTGGGCAGTGCAAGACTAAGGCACTGGCATATTTGGGACATAGTGAGAGCTTGGTTCCTGGTTCCTATATGCCTGTCTTCTTCTTGTATCCAAGTGGTAAAAGGGGAGGGGAAGTTCTCTAAAGTCTCATTCATAAAGGCAATAACCCCATCCATGAGGGCTCTACCTTCATGATCTAATTGTCTCCCAAAGTTCCCACTTCCAAATACCATCACCCTGAGGGCAGGTTTCAACTTCCGAATTTTGAGAGGACACAAACATTCAGTCTATAACATGTAGTTTCTTCCATTTTCTTGCTGAGTAGTATTCCATTGTATGCCTATGTCACGGTAGGGTTAGCCATTCTTTGTTGATGAACATCTGAGCTGTTTCCAGGTTTTGGCTTCCAAGAATAAAGCAGTTATGAACATTCCTATACAATTGAATATTTTTGTAGACATAGGCCTCATTTCTCTTAGGTAAACACCCAGTATTGAAATTATTAGACTACTGGGTAGATAAATATTTAGTTTTATAAGAAATTGCCAGAACATTTTCCAAAGTGGTTTATCGTTTTACAGTCTAACCAACAGTGTATAAGAATTATGGCTACTCCATATCTTCACCAGTTGGTCTATCAGTCATTTTTAAATTTAGCCATTATGGTGACATATTATCACTCTGCTTCTTAACTATTTAATTTTGAGAATAATTAACATAGTCATCTAATTCAAAATTCAAAAGGTTCTAAAGACTATACTAGAAAACGTAAGTCTTTGTCCTAGTCTTTACCCTACCATGCAGTTTCTTATATATTCTTCCAGAGATAGTCTATGCATATTACAGTGCATTTGAACATGACTTCTTTTTAAAGACATTTTCAGGGATGCGTGGGTGGCTCAGTTGGTTAGGCATCCGACTTCAGTTCAGGTCTTGATCTCATGGTTAGTGAGTTTGAGCGCCACATGGGGCTCTGTGCTGACAGCTCAGAGCCTGCACCCTGCTTTGCATTCTGTGTCTCCCTCTCTCTCTCCCCCTTCCCTGCTTGAGCTCTGTCTCTCTCTCTCTCTCTTACACACACAAAATAAATATTTAAAATTTTTTTTAAAAAAAGACATTTTCACATAAAATGACATCTTGTTTTTTTTAAGTTAACAATATTTCAAATATTTCATCTCAGTAAATATATTTAACCAGTCCTCTGTTTCTGTACACTTAGGTTGTTCTGAGTCTTTTGTTATCATAAAACAATGCTACAATGATTTTCTGTGTTTGCATGTGTGTATGAAATTTTACATGTGCAAGTATTTTTTTTAAAGATTTTATTTTTAAGTACTCTGCACCCAACGTGGGGCTTGAACTCACAACCCCAGGACGAATGGTCACATGCTCTTCCAAGCCAGTCACGTGCCCTTGTGCAAGTATATTTTTTAAAGTAAACTCTTAGAAGTGAAATTGGTGATAATAATGGTTAGTTTTATATATCACCTGGCAGGGCTATAGTACCTGATCAAATACTAATCTAGGTGTTGCTGTGTAGGTATTTTGTAAATGAGTTAACTTTAAGTAACTATTTATTTGTTTGTTTGTTTGTTTATTTTTAAGTAGACTCTATACCCAGCATGCAGCATGAAGCCTAACTCGGGGCATGAACTCATGACCCTGAGATTAAGACCTAGGCTGAGATCAAGAGTCAAATGCTCAACTGACAGAGCCTCCTTAGGCACCCCTTACCTTCAGAAATCCTTTGAGGATGGGCCTCAAGGGAAAAAACTGAGATTTTCAGAAAAAAAGAATTCTGCCTCAAGATAACAGTTTCAACTCCTGCCTGAGTTTCTAGCCTGCTGGTCCGCCCGACATAGTTTGACTTGACAGCCTTCGCAATCATTGCACGAATTCCTTAAAATAAATCTCTGTATACATATATTCTCCTGGTTCTCTTGCTCTGAAGAACCCTAATTGATACAGTGAATCGAATAGGATGAGTATTTTTAATATTCGTGGATATTGTCAAATAGTCCTCTAAAGGATTTATACCAATTTATATACCCACAAACAATATTTAAGAATACCTCTTTCGGGAGGGGAGGGTGGGTGATGGGTATTGAGGAGGGCACCTTTTGGGATGAGCACTGGGTGTTGTATGGAAACCAATTTGACAATAAACTTCATATATTGAAAAAAAAAAAAGAATACCTCTTTCCCCTACACCTTCACCAACACCATGTGATTTCAAACTTTCTATCTCATAAGTGTAAGAAAGTATCTCATTTTAATTCTAATTTGCATTTCCATCCATTAAACATTTTATGGTTTAATCTTTCTAGAACACACTATTTGTTTGACAGGCAGTAGGAACATAATTTTATTTTTCCCATAGAATCAATTATCCTGGTGCCATGAATTCAATAAACTATACCTTCTCTCACTATAAATTGCCACTGTTGTCATGTACTAAAAACATATTTATAAATATTTGGGATACCCCTTTATACATATATCTCCAAGGCAAAAGCCCAAAAATAGTTTCAAAAGTATGAACTTCATTTATTAACTAAGCTATTCGTTCTCTACTAGGTTAAAATGGTTTTTTTTTTTATCATATATTAACTTATTTAATATGTATATGTCTTATTTTCTACTTTGTATTTGGTTCTCCTATTTTGCCTTCCTATTCTGGTGTGACTACTGCAATTTTTAAATTTCTTTCTCTTCCTTCTGCATATAAGGTAAACCAAGATCCCATTTCCCCCCCAGAATTTGCATAGCTATTTTTGCTCATAGATTAGGATAGTTTTGTTTTATTTTTCCTAAAAATTGCTTTGAGGTTTTATTTTAATATCATTAATTAACTAAATTAGACTATGGAACACTGGAATATTTATAATGTTAGGTTTACATAATTTTTTTTTGTTTACTATTTATTAATTTATTTATTCATTTTTAATGTTCATTCACTTTTTTAAGAGACAGAGAGAGAGAGAGAGACAGAATCCAAAGCAGGCTCCAGGCTCTGAGCTGTCAGCACAGAGCCCGATGCAGGGCTAGAACTCAGGAACCACAAGATCATGACCTAAGCCGATGTCAGCCGCTTAACTGATTGAACTACCCAGGCGTCCCTACATAATTCTTTCAAGAAAGTTTATTTCTCTAAAATGGTAATAGTATTTATAAATAACAATACCTTTGTACCATCCTTTCCAGTATTTATCAGTTTATTTTTATTTGGGGATTAGTCTCATTGGTTAACTCTAAAAAAACAATAGTAAATAATGGTAACAACTGGTTGCATTGAGTCTAGTTTTTCCACATCAAGCATAACACCAGTAAATAGTTACATATATATTCATATACAGAAATATTGCTATATATAGGGTGTGTGCAGAATTTATTCTTATTTTCATACATATATAAATATGTCACTTTTATTTTACTAAATTCTACTAAATTTACTAAACAAACAAACAAACAAACAATCTTGTGTCTAGTTCCAACTAATATTTTATGTAAAGATAGTGACAAGATCCCAGTGAAGAAATTGGATTAGGGGCGCCTGGGTGGCGCAGTCGGTTAAGCGTCCGACTTCAGCCAGGTCACGATCTCGCGGTCCGTGAGTTCGAGCCCCGCGTCGGGCTCTGGGCTGATGGCTCAGAGCCTGGAGCCTGTTTCCGATTCTGTGTCTCCCTCTCTCTCTGCCCCTCCCCCGTTCATGTTCTGTCTCTCTCTGTCCCCAAAATAAATAAACGTTGAAAAAAAAAATTAAAAAAAAAAGTTGGATTAAAAAAAACAGTTGGTTTAGTCACATTGTTCAAGTCCAACTACTAATACAATGCTTCTTTTAGCACTTGAAAATCACCTGGAGTGCTTGTTAAAACACCAATTCCTGTGCCTCACCTCCCTCCAGAAATTCTGATTCATTCGGTCTGGAGCGAGGACCCAAGATTTGTATTTTTGACAAAAAAAAATCACTTTCCAGCAATGCTGCTGCTATTCATCTACACACCACACTTCAAACAGCACTGTATTAATTAAAAGTCAGGTTACTACCCAAAGCAATCTACAGATATAATGCAATTCCTTTCAAAATACCACCAGCATTTTTCACGGAACAAGCCTAAAATTTGATGGAACCACGAAAGACCCTGAATAGCCAAAGCAATCTTGAAAACAAAAACAAAGCTGGAGGCATCATAATTCCAGACTTCAAGTTATATTACAAGGTTGTAGTAATCAAAACAGTATGATGCTGGCACAAAAATAGACATGTGGATTAATGGAACAGAATAGAAAACCCAGAAATGAGCCCACAATTATATGGCCAATTAATCTTTGACAAGGCAGGAAAGACTATCCAATGGGAAAAAGATAGTCCCTTTAACAAATGGTGTTGGGAAAACTGGTCAGCTACATACAAAAGAATGAAACTAGACCACTTCTAGACCATATACAAAATAAATTCAAAATGGACTAAGCACCTAAGTGTGAGACCTAAAACCATAAAAATCCTTGAAGAGAGCACAGGCAGTAAAGTCTCTGATATCAGCTATAGCAACTTCTTTCTAGATATGTCTCCTGAGGCAAGGAAATAAAAGCAAAAATAAGCTATCTATTGGAACTATATAAAAATAAAAGGTTTCTGCACAGCAAAGAGTCAACAGAAGTAAAAGGCAACCTACTGAATGGAAGAAGATATTTCCAAATGATATATCCAATAAAGGCTCAGTATCCAAAATATATAAAGAACTTATACAACTCGACACCAAAAACCAAGTAAACCAATTAAAAACTGGGCAGAAGACATGAACAGACATTTCTCCAAAAAAGACATACAGATGGCCAACAGACACATGGATTGCAAATCAAAACTACGATGGGATTTCACCTCACCAGTCAGAATGGCTAAAATAAAAAACACAAGAAACAATAGGTGTTGGCAAGGATATGGAGAAAAAGGAACCTAAATGCACTGTTGGAGGGAATGTAAACTGGTGCAGCCACTGTGGAAAACAATATGAAGTTTCCTTAAAAAGTTAAAAATAGAACTCCCTTACAATCCAGCAGACAACTGGTATTTACCCAATGAATACAAAAACACTAATTCAAAGGTATACATACACCCCTATGTTTATAGCAGCGTTATTTACAATAGCCAAAATATGGAAACAACCCAAGTGTCCACCTATAGATGAATGGATAAAGAAAATGTGGTATATATACACAATAGAATATTACTCAGCCACAAAAAAGGAATGAAATCTTGCCATTTGCAATGACATAGATGGAGTTAGAGAATATAATGCTAAGCAAAATAAGTCAGAGAAAGACAACTACCATATGATTTCACTCATATGTGGAATTTAAGAAACAAAACAAATGAGCAAAGGGGGAAAACAGAGAGAGAGAAAGAGAGAGAGAGAAACTAAGAAACAGACTCTTTAGAGAACTGATGGTTACCAGAGGGGAGCGGGGGTAAAATAGGTGATGGGGATTAAGGAGTGCAGTTGTGATGAGCACTGGGTGATGTTTGGAATTGCTGAATCATTATATCATATACCTGAAACTAATAGCACTGCATGTTAACTAACTGGAATTTAAGTTAAAAAATAAAAGTAAAAGTCAGGTAACTTGTCCAGCATGTTCTCTTTTTAACATTTTTGTTTATTTACTTTGAGAGAGAGAAAGAGAGAGAGAAGTGGAGAGAGAGGGAGAGAGAGAATCCCAAGCAGGCTCCATGCCATCTGGCGTTCACAAATGTGAGATCATGACCTGAGCTGAAACCAAGAGTCAGATGCTTAACTAACTGAGCCACCCAAGTGCCCCCAGGCTGTTCTTGATCAAGCTGACCCCGAATGTTCCTTCACATCTAACCTCACCTGCTCCCATATTTCACCATTTTTTCATTTTAATATGTGACATGGAAGAAAGCCCCTTAATCTGCTGTACTAGATCATTCTTGGTAGTTTCAAAGGCAGTAGACATTGATACCCCAGGTGTCCTTCAGTCACCTGGGGTATCAATGTCCTTCAGTCAGCCTTCTCCTCTTCTACAATAATATAAATATTTGGCTGAGTGCAAGGCAGCCAGTAACAAATGGAACATTTTTGAGCTTCCCTTTCTGCTAAATTTAGTTATGTGGGCAATGAGATTTATTTTTTAAGTTTACTTTTTTATTGAGAGAGAGAAACAGCATATGCACAAGTTTGGGGCGTGATGGGAGAAAGAGAAGGAGAAATAGAATCCCAAGCAGCCTCTGTGATGTCAGCACAGAGCCCAACATGGGGCCTGACCCAATGAACCATGAGATCATGACCTGAGCCAAGATCAAGAGTCAGACACTTAACCGGCTGAGCCACCTAGGTGCCCCTGGACAATGAGATTTAGAAGGAGATCTAGTACAGCAGCTTCCAGGACCTTCCTTAAGAGACAACGCCTAAACACCCACTGTCTCTCTTTTATCCTTTCCTCCATTTGGTTGCTTGGACCACCTAGAACCATAAAGTTAAGGCCACACACAGAGAAACAAACAGAAGGAGCCCAGCTCTCTGTCACAAAAGAATGCCTTGCCCTGGACCACATGTCCAGACTCTATAAGAAAGAAGTATTCAGTCTACGGCCATACCACCCTGAACGCGCCCGATCTCCTCTGATCTCGGAAGCTAAGCAGGGTCGGGCCTGGTTAGTACTTGGATGGGAGAAAGAAGTATTCATTTCTATCTTGTGTAAGTGACTGTTAGTTCTGGTTTTCAGTTGGACCTAATCAGTAAATTGCTGGGGCAGTTAGAAATGGTGTCTAAATAATTAACTCCTAGCTGTACCCTTTGTTCCAAATTGATGGAATGCCAACTGTGTCTCATTTTTGTGGTTTCAGGATTATAAACAAGCAGTTGTTTTCTCCTTATTCTGCCAGTGTCTTCATACATCTAATTGACCAAGACATGTTTTCATAAATCCACTAATTTACTGCATTCTGTTTCTATTGCCATGTAATACATAATATGCCTGAGCATACATAATTACATAATTATATGCTTATAAACCCTCTGAGCAAACACATTTATGTACTTATCATTAACCTAAAACATTTTTTTCTTCTGACCAGTATTACCCATCATCTTCCAATCTGTTACATGAGTCTAAATTTCTTCTCTTCCCATAAAAGTTGTTTGCTTCTGTCTCTCTCCTTTTCCCTTGGATCAATATTCTGTCACCACAAAACTAATAAGCAATAGTTTATATATTATAGGTATATCTCTCTCTATTTTAAGTTCAACATCACCACATCCTCTCTAATTTTTTTTTTTTTTTTTACCATTTGTGATGGTTAAGCTGCATATTGACCAACAATGAATGTTCAAAGGAAATGTATACTCAGTAGGGTATAAATCTTCACATGTGTATGTGTGTATACATTTAAAAAGTGATAGACTTTAGGTTTTATCTGATGAGAATTTTATCTGATGAGAAGCTTTGAAAAGAGAAAAATCTGTAGATATAAGTACTCAAGTGCTAGGTTGAAATTATTCTTTTTTACATTTATTTACAATCTGGTGGCCACGGAGATACAATAAACAAGGAACACCACTGGAGATTAGCTAGGAGGAGCAGTAAGTTTACATCTCTATATGCTCTGTTACTGTTAGCATTATTATCAGTTCTGTTTTTATGTTTGATGATGGGGCAAGTGGATTTTTGTGACACTCAACTGTTTACCTATAAAGTTTTAGTTATGTCTCCCAAGAATGCACTGTATAGCCATGAGACTTGAGTGACCAGAAAGCTTGTTAACCTTGTTCAGTAAAGAAAATGTGCTTGCTCTCTACGTAATTAAATGCATTAGTCTTATGCTGGAGCCAACTCATAGTTGCTGTGAGAGTCAATTGTCTATGTCTTCCCAGCTTTGACTTCAAAAATCAGCCATGGTTGGGAGTATTTACACCACAGAAATGGGCAAATACTACAAATTAGAGCCCTTTTCTCCCCATGGAGAGCTAGTAGCAAAACATTTTCCAGCATACCACTGAAGGTATTTTTTGTAAGAAACTGAATTTTCTCACTAAAGTGTACGTGAACTCACCAAATTTGTGATAATTAATACACTATCTTATCTGCTATTTTCTTATTAGACATAGAGCATTTTGATTCACTCTCTCTTATACATGCAGATAAATTAAAGTGACCTCTGGCAGAGCTCATTCAGAAAAATTGCCTCCTATATCTTTGTAATTATATTTGCTTTTCCAATTTCTCTATTTCTTTGATTATTGGTTGTCTAGTTGATCAATAAAAACATTTGGAGGTATTTAAAATATTTGCACTAGTGGTTTTCCTTGTATCTGTCAATTGCTTATATATTTTAAAGGTACGTCATTTGGCATATAGACATTATTAAATATTATATTTTCTTGTGGACTTTAGTTTTAATCATTATAAAATGATTCTTTGTTCCATTTTAATTATTATTATTATTTTTATTTTTTAAAGGAAACTCTACCCCCAACATGGGCTGGAACTCATGACCCTGAGACCAAGAGTCACTTACTCTACCAACTGAGCCAGCCAGGCACCCATCCATTTAATTAATTACTTATGTTTTGACCTCTACTTTGATATAAATAATGCCACTTTTTCTTTATCTTTTGCCCATAACTTTATTTCCCACTTCTTTTCATTATTTTGTTTTAATTGCGCCTTTCATTATTTGCTTATACTTGGTGTTTTTTTGATCCTATCCAAGGATCTTTTTCATTTTATAGTAGAATTCAAGCTATTTGCATTTACTGTGAAAATGGATATATTTGACTTTCCTTAACTTTTATTTTATGCTTTCTGATATTTTTTTCCAAAATCATTTGCTATGTTTGGTTTAGTATCCCTACTTTTTTTTTTCTCCTTTTGGTGATTTGAAATGTTCATTTTATTAATGGTTAAGATGATAGGCAAAATAATGCCCCCAGCTCCCCCAAAATATCAGACTCTAATCCCTGGAAGATACAAATGTTACCCTATAAAGAAAAGAGGTATTTGCAGGTGTAATGTTAAGGATATTGAGATGGCGAGATTATCCTATATTATTTGAACTAGCCCTAAATACAATCAGAAGAGTCCTTATAAGAGAAAGACAGAGAAAGATTTCACACACACACACACACACACACACACACACACACACACAGAGAGAGAGAGAGAGACAGAGAGTGCTCAAAGGCAATATAACCACTGAGGCAGAAATTGGGATGATGTGACCACAATTCAAGGAATGCTGGCTGCCACCAGAAGCTAGAAGAGGCAAGATTCTCCCCTAGAGCCTCTGGAGGGCTGCAGTTCTGCAGGCCATGATGTTGGCCTGGTGAGAAGTGCCTCCAGAACAGTGAGAGACTAAATTCACATCACATTTGTGATAATCTGTTACCATCTGTTACAACGTGGGAAACTAGTAGACTTACCCTCAAATTTTTGGAAAATGAATTTGAACATATATTTTGCTACCAATGTCAACATACATCCATATAAGTTTGATGATTTAGATATTTTATTCTTTCCTCCTATTTCCATTGCCTTCTTCTTCTTCTTTTTTTTTTTTTTTTGTTGGGATTATTCAGGCCTTTAAGTTCCAAGTGTTAATGTTAATTTATTTTTTATATGTGAATTCTTTTTTTTTTTAATTTTTTTAAAATAAGCTCTATGCCCAACATGGGGCTTGAACTCATGACCCCCGGAGATGGAGTCGCATGCTCTACCAACTAAGCCAGCCAGGAGCCTTGTGTGTATTCTTATTAAATAATTATTGTCAAAGTATATATTCATTTTTATAACCATACTTTCATGGCAACAATTATTTGGATAAGAGCTGCCCGTTTTATTAATTCTTACTAATTATTTGAACTATACTTTGCATATTTTAATTTCTTTACACTTTGGGCCAATCTTTGATTACCTGGAATAGTTTTAGGAAATGTATGTAATAAACTAGAAAAAATATTTGCTGCAAATACTACAAATACTACAAAGTGTGCTTATCTCCCCAGTATTTAAAGATTTTAGGGGTGCCTGGGTGGTTCAGATGGCTAAGCGTTTGACTTTGGCTCAGGGCATGATTTCACAGTTTGTGGGTTCAAGCCCAGTGTCAGGATATGTGCTGACAGTGCACAGTCTGCTTTGGATTCTCTCTCTGCCTCCCCCACCCCCCAAAATAAATAAACATTAACAAAAATAAATAAAAGTTTCTAGAAGTTAAGAAGCAAACACAGCCCAAGTAACAAATGGACTTAGGATAAGAACAGAGAGTTCACAGAAAAAGAAATACATATGAAAAGATGTTTTACTTTTCTTATAATGAGCAATGTAAATTAAAACTAAGCTGAAATGTAGGTTATTACTGGGAAGATTTGCTAAATTGCAAACATTTTATAATTCTTGGTTGAAAATCATTTTCCTTTGAAATGTCAGGACTGTCTTCTTGCATTTAATATTGTACAAATATCTGATACAAGTCTTACTTTTGTTCTTTAATTGATAATCTTTCTCTAACCTGACTCAGTGTACTTTTAGGGTTTTTTCCTTTTAATTTTTTTAAAAAATGTTTATTTATTTTTGAGAGGTGGGGAGGGGTGAGAGAGAGGGAGATAGAGGATTGGAAGTGGTCTCCACGCTGACAGCAGAGAGCCTGATGCCGGACTTGAACTCAGGAACTGTGAGATCATGACCTGGGCTGAAATCAAGAATTGGACGCTTAACCGACTGAGCCACCCAGGCGCCCCCCTTTAATTTTTTTTGTCATCTCTACACCAAACATGGGACTCGAACTCACAACCTGAGATCAAGAGCCTGGGTGGCTCAGTTAGTTAAGCGTCCAGCTTCGGCTCAGGTCATGATCTCGCTGTTCCCGAGTTGGAGCCCTGCATTAGGCTCTGTGCTGGCAGCTCAGAGCCTGGAGCCTGTTTCAGTTCTGTGTCTCCCTCTCTCTCTTTGCTCCTCCCCAACTTGCATTCTGTCTTTCCCTCTCTCTCTCTCAAAAGTAAATAAACATTTAAAAAATTAAAAAAAAAAAAAAAGAGTTGTGTGCTCTAAAAACTGAGCCAGCCAGGCTCCCCTCCCTTTAATTTTTACATTTAAAAATTTCTATTTCAGGATTTATACACTTTTTTTTTCCAGGTTACCTACATTTCCCTCTATTTTTTCTTGGTTGCTTTCCTTCTTCCACCTGCTCTTTTCTTTCTGGAGTTCCTATTAAACAGATATGAAATTTTTGAATTCTATATCTAAACTTTTCTTTCAACATTTTGAATTCCTTCATCTTTTTCCTTTTAAGTTCCAGGAAACTGTCTTGAGCGTGTTTCCTAATTCCCTGAATCAATACTCTATCACATTCAATTTGCTTTTTATCACTTCTAATTGTTTATATTTCAGCAATTACGATTTGCATTTCCAAGAGCAGTTTCCTACTCTCAATTATTTTCTTGTTCATGATTATCTCTTACAGTTTCACCGATGTACTGCCTCTCTGAAACTTGTTGCAAGAATACATTACAGTTTTTCAAGTGTTCTTACTTCTGCAGGAACAGCTTAATGTGATGATTCATACTGGCTCCAGCTTTTGAAAGTATCATTTTACATAGTTGATGATATTCTCTATGATATTTAATCATTCTAACCGAAGGCATTCGAAACATACTGCTAATAATAATGGTTAATGTTTATTGTGCACTTAGTACGAGGCAGGATTTGTGCTAAATGATTTAAACACACCATTTTGTTTAATCTTCACAACTGGGGGTTAAATATTATCATGTTCGTAACCATTGGCCATTGCAAGATCTGTAGCTCTCGACATGAAGAAGGCTGCTTTGCACAGAATTCTGCCTGCCTGTCAATCTAGCGTCCTGCAGGGAATAAATACTTAACTAAAAAAAGAGTGGATTTCCTTCACCTGTGTATGAGACTGAGTTTCCCAGCTTTACCTCTGAGTTGAAGGTTGTCTGTCATCCACAGCTGCATTCCAGTTTATTTTAGGTTCTCTGATGATTAGCTGAGCAGTTCTGTTTTGATCTTCCAGCCAATCAATCCCAGTCACAGTAGATAAGCTTCTTCACATGTCTGTTAGACACTCACATAAAGCGACAATACTACATGGTCACCAAGCTTACAGAATCTCTATAAATCATTCATATTACTGAGGCATTGGAACCAATTCTGGCTCGTCAGTCTGTGTGGGTTCCTGTTGCAAAGTCTCAGATCTAGCACAAGTAATATCACAGTACTTTGTTTGCCAGTCAGCTTAGAAGCCCAGAATTCTGTGGGAATACATAGAGAGTGATACAGGGGAAAAGACAGCAGGATGCTTGCATATCATGGCACTTGTAGCCATATGAAGACACCTCGGGTCTGATCCCAGTTTGTTGCCTCACACAATTGCCCTCATCATCAGTAAGCCACGGTCTGATCCTTGCTCTTTTCCTGATACTACCATATGCTAATTCCAAGCCAGATTAATGTGTGAAGCAGCTAGGAAGATTTGGGGCTACCAATATACGGGGGGGGGCTATATTGGTCAGCTTCTACTACATGACAAATAATCTCAAAATGTATTGACTACAAGTGACAATTATTTACTTTCACTTATGTGTCTGCAGGCTGGTTGGAGATTGGCTTATCCATACTAGGTTAGTCTAACGATTCCATTAATTTTGACTGGGTTTGCTCTTACGTCTGTGGGTCAACTGATAGGGCAGCTCTGCTCTACTCACTTCTCATTCTCTTTGGGCCAGTGGGTGAGCAAGCTGAAGGCAGAGACGCAAGAGGAAATGCAGAAATATGCACAGTGTCCTATGGCCTAGGCTCAGAACAAGTTCACTGTCATTTCTGCCCACATATCACTGGCCATAACAAATCGTACAGTGAATTCAAAGCCAAGGGGAGGAAAGATAGTCCCCTGATGATGAGGCCATGGCACAGGTGTAGCTGCAAAAAGGGATCAAAAATTGGGATCAATAATGGAATCTAGCTCAGGTGCCAAGTCATCTGAAAATACAGTGAGATGGAGGAAATGTATGTATCAAGGTATTGTATGTGTTTGTAAGGAATACTTTGTTAAGAAACTGTACGGCAGGAAACGAAATCTTTTTCTTCTACCCATCTTGCATTCTCTGGCTGGGATCCTATAAACACAAGACAGATTAACAAGGGAAAAAACAAACAGAAGTTTATTAACACGTACAAGAGGCATACACGTGGTAGCACTTAGTGATGCTCAAATAGATGGTTAAAACTTGTGCTTACATACCATCTGAACAAAAGAACAGTAACTTCGTAGAGAAGTGACAGAACAAAGGAAAAGGACTTTGAGTTTCTAGGGCTACAAGCTGTAGGAAGACAAATAAATGGGAGAACTAATGGAAGGTGCGAGCTAGCTAGTCATGTTTGTTCTGTAGATTCTTCTGGTGCCATCATCTCTGGGCTGATAAGCATCTAGAATTACCTCTGGTGATTAACTTCTGTCCTTCCTGGTAGAGAGGGAAGGGGGCACCTGTACCAAACTGTGTCCTGATTTTAGGTAAATAGGAGAGGGAAGAGAGTTTTTCTTGTGTCTTATTCTTCTTAATTGTCTTCAGCTCAAAATAATCCTTATGCCAACGTGGTATATTTTGGAGTGACATATTCTGCTACCCTTCAGAATGTAAGATTTGAGATGGAACTCCCAAAGGACTTGTATGTTTATAACTAGTTGATTACTAACCTACTTTCCAAAGAAGGACGTCAGGTTAACTATAGGTATTTTGAGGGTCTTGATACATCTTTAAGAACTTTCTTTTTCATTTTGGAAAGTGTACACTCTCTGAAACATTTATACTAGACACATTTTACCAGTACAAAGCATTCTTTGATTTGACAACTCTTCTCATGCAATGCTTGCATTATTTTGAGTTCTTTAAGAAATGTGGACCATAAACCTAAATATTGGTAATATTCCTCTTTTTATAAGACGAAAGAACAAATCTTTGAGATTTTCCAGGGACAAATCTCAAAGACTGTTTTAGGTGAAAAAAAATTTTAAAAATGCCTGTTTTCAATTTCTGAGTGTAGGATCTGTGTTGGAAAGGTAAAATCAGAGTAAATTGGCCTCTTCCCTAAGCTAAGATCATGGATGACTGAGGAAAACAGCCTGAGAATGCAGCCCGCTCCAAGGTCTCCTGGCAGTAGTCTTAAAAGTAAAAGTAGAGTTTTCACCACTAAATCACAAAATGCTGCTTTTCTTTATTCATCGGCACACTTGGGAGCATTTGGGAACCCACAAGGCACACTCTTCCTCCCACAGCCCTTGGTGTCAGAGAATAAAGTTAATGCTCAGAGGGAAGCAGAGATGGAAGTGTGTTGGTGAGGAGAATCCCTAGTCACTTGTTCCTGAGGTCCCGCTACATCAATGAATACCACGTTTGTGTTAGCTCAACCCTCCCTTAAATTCCGTCAGCCAGTATTTCCTCCTTGAGCTTAAACAAGGGGTCCAACCTTTGCAAGAAACTCCAAAGCAAACTGCCCATCTCACACCCTACTTAGGCAGTAGGAAGAGATGGATTCTGATTTTCTATTATTATTATGTGTCACTCTTCTCTAAGACATTGACATTTCTTGGAATGTCTGGGGGGCTCATTCAGTTGAGTATCCAACGCTTTTTTTTTAATGTTTTTTTTTTAATTTATTTTTTTAGAGAGACATTGAGAGAGAGCACGAGTAGGGGAGGGGCAGAGAGAGGGTGGGGGGGGGGGTGGGGACAGAACATCTGAAGCTGGCTCCACACTGACAGCAGAGAGCCCAATGTGGGGCTCTAACTCAGGAACTGTGAGATCATGACATGAGCCAAAGTCGGATGCTCAACCAACTGAACAACCTAGGTGCCCTGAGCATCCAACTCTTGATTTTGGCTCAGGTCATGATCTCATGATTAGTGAGATCAAGTCCCTTGATGGGCTCTGCGTTGACACTGCAGAGCCTGCTTGGGATTCTTTCTCCTTCTCTCTCTGCTCCTCCCCTGTTCTCTCTCTCTCTCAAAATAAATAAATAAACATTGAAAAGAAATTAAAGATGCTGTTAGAATCCATATTTTTGACACTAATTAACCAATAAAATTAATAAAGAAATAAGTTAAACTAATTAAACTTACTTAAATAAGAGTAATTGCTAAAGAAGCATTCCTATTAGAGACCTAATGTTGAATGTTGAATCAGAGTTGGAGACAATCATGTTGAGAGGCAAAAACAACCTTCTAAAAATTAAGAAATTTTGGTCTTGTTTATCCTGAATAGGTTCAATCTAAACATAAAATGTGACAGGTATTAGTTTTCTTAACTAGCTTTCTATCAGTAAAATTTACAATTGTTTTGAAGGTGAGATTTATAGTATTGGCATATTGGTTTCTTTTTAATCACAATTTTAGTGCATGTAACTATTATTTTTAATCATCTCAATGCTACAATTATTTATAGCATTCCTTCTACATAAGGCAGTTTGTTTAACAGTAGAATTGTTTTGATCCACTGTGTAACCAAAACTTAAGTGAATCCTGTGCATTCTGTTGTTTTTGATTTTTTGATTAACAAAAAATAGAAGTAATATCTTTTGTTTTTTCTTCTGTGTGCTCCTGTGTTTAGTTTAACTTGTTATGCTTTCATTGCAGAACACTAGTTTCACATGTGCGTGTATGAAAGTATTGCATTTCACATTAAGAAGCCAAATTCAACAAATAAAAATTATGTTTCAGTGGAACTGACGTACTATTTGAATTGAAAAATAAACAAACTGATAGTCTGTGAGAAATGAGTAACTAAAGTTAAAAAAATCAGGAAAGATATGTTTTATGTTAAGATAGTTTTGGAGATTATTCTAGTTATCTGTATTGGTTTCTTTTGACCCCCAGTATCTTGCAGATATTTAAGGATATAAACATCTTTTGCTAACATGCAGTACTTAGGAGCGAAGATACAGATATAAATTTAGGTTTTTGTTGTTTCTCTAGTTATTCATAAATAAGTTTCTGGTATCTTTTGCCTCAAATGAGAATTCTAAAAATCTGTGTCATAGTGATAAGGCCTGACATTGCTTGATTTTTTTCCATAAAATGATAATATCAGCTTGCTTACTTATTACTTGTCTCTTTTTCATAAAAAGAAAAAGAAACAAGATACAGAAAACTCACTATCTACTGTTTGAGCATTTTGATTATTTGCATTTTGGATGCACAGAAGTTTCATTTAATTGTGTATTACATTAAGAAATTCTACTATATTTCTCCTGTTATTTCCTTTTTGAATCACTCTTCTTATTGATTAAAGGTATCACTCAGGGCCTCAAACATCCTGAGAACAAAGAAAGGACATTCAATATTAGTTAATTATTACAATATGTTGCTAGACCATTTGTCCTTAATCATCATTAAGAAATATGTGTTATGTTCTCATTTTTAAAAAAAGTAATTAGGGGTGCCTGGCTGGCTCATTTGGAAGAACATGCAACTCTTGATCACAGGGTCATGAGTTTGAGCCCCACATTAGGGGTAGAGAGTACTAAATAAAATAAAAATAAAATTAAAAAGTAATTATATCACTTATTCTAAAATGGCTTCCCCATTGTTCTTTTGTTTGCATAAAAATTACTCCAAAATTTTGTGGCTTAAAACAAAAATTACTTTATGATATATCATAATTTTGTGTGTCACAAATTGGGCAGGGCTTGGCTAGGTGATTCTTCTGTTCTACACACCATTAATGAAGGTCACACAGTGGTCTGGAGGACCCAGCACAGCTTCAATTCTATAATTAATGCCTTGGTGGGGACAGCTGGAGGGCTGAGCTCAGCTGAGACTGTGGTCTATTGTACCTACAATTGGCCTTGCCAACGTGACAGTCTCAGTGCAGTTGGTCTTCCTTTATGTCTGCTCTGAGAGCTAGGGCTCCAGTGATCAAGACAGAAGTTCCAGGGCTCTTATGACCTGGCCTTGAACATTATACAGCCTCACTCTGCCACCTCCCATTGGTGGAAGCAGTCACAAGCTCACCCAAATTCCAACAGAGGGAACATAGATCCCATCACCCCACAACATTCTGTGGGAAGAGTGTTCAAGTTTCACCAAACCTCACTCCAGGAGGCTTTTCTCTCTCCCTTCTTCTAATATCTAAAGTATTTTTGCTCTTTCCTTATTTCAGAAAAAGGTTCAGTTCTATGAAATCCTTTGACTTTAAATTCATTGATGGTGGAGTTTACAATTTTATGATCTATGTTTTTCCTCCATTATTTCTTGCTTGAAATAAGGGTGCCTATATCTGTGTTTACTACATGTAAAGCTGACAATATTAAGATCTCTTTCGGTGGAAAGTTACTCATTTATTGATGGACTTTGAATTTCCATGATAAAATATAGATTTTCTTTAAAAAACAAAAATATAATTCCAGCTTGTCAAATGCCACAGAAATATAAAAGTAGAATATTCTCTAAGTCCAGGTTTTTAATTTTATTGCAAATGCACATATATTTTTCTACTTGTAAACTTTTCTCCTAGCATTTCTCTACAGATAATCAAGTGAGTATTGATTGACAGATTAGGCTTACTAATATTGTCTTCCCCTTTTCTAAGTGAGCTGTTCTACTTACATTTTTGACAGCTGAAAATGACTGCTTGCCAACATTGTCAATGATATGTTGAGTAAGAAACTGTGTTCTTCTATATAGTTCTTCAGTCTCCCATTTTTCTTACTTTTTTCTTTTCCTTTTCTCTTCATAGTCATTGATCTTCTTGAGATGAAACAATTAAAAATGACTAGGGATTGTCTCTCTTCCCTCTATTAAGTTCACTTATGCTTTGCTTAGTTTTATAAATTCCATTTTTAGAAAACGATGTCATAGTTGCAACTACTCTTGCTTGCAAGTCCTCACAGTGATGACACGGTCTTATCTAATCATTTCTGTCACTGGTAACCCAAATCTATGGGGTCCGAGCCCCTCCCCCCTGACTCTTTGGAAGAAGGGTCATCACATCCTGGCAACAGACAACCAAATGGTGTCCTGCAATACTATGCATTGTCGCAAGTGCTGAATTACAGTATTGTGGTCTAATGAATGCTGGACTAGAATCCAGGATGCTTAGCTTGTCAAACAAAAGTGGACATTAGGATCCTGAGAGAGTACTTAGGGAAACCATTACTCCTTTCTCTCAGTCCATGTGGGTCCTGTGGGGCTGGAGTCATCCAGAGATAGCACATCTCATGTCCCTGGCCATAGTTCAGGGATAAGCATATTCTCCAGTTAAATACAATAAGAATCAGACTTAACACTTTTGTTGCAATTACAAAAAATAAGGAAGTATTTCTGCTGAGGTTGTGAAACAACATCGTACTTGAGCTTCTGATGGCCATATTTCCCCCCACTTAAAGAAAATATGCTGTGAATGAAGTCAATTAGAAGAAGGTGGGGCCACAGTCAGTTTAGAGTCCGACCTCGGCTCAGGTCATGATCTCACGGTTCAGGAGTTCGAGCGTCTCGTCGGGCTCTGTGCTGACAACTCAGAGCCTGGAGCTGGTTCAGATTCTGTGTCTCCCTCTCTCTCTGACCTTCCCCCACTCACACTCTGTCTCTCTCAAAAATAAATAAACATTAAAAAAAATTTTTTAAAAAGAAGGTGGAGCCAATAGATTGATAACTGATTAAATCATTTGAATACTGCCTGAATTCGTAACTATTCCCTTGACTTTTCAGTTATAAAATCCTTATGCTTTGATTCCACTTATAAGCAGGTCTAAACCAGGCAAATCTCTTTTGTAGTGATAGGAATCAGATCAGTGGTTGCCAGAGGCAGTGAGAAGTCCCTGACAGGGAAGGTGTACAATGCAATCTCGTCAAAAATCATTTGACCATGTATGTGTGGATCTAATTCTGGACTCTATTCTGTCCAAATTATCTTAGGCGTATTCTTATACCAATATCACACTTTGATTATTGCAGTTTTATAGAAAATCTTAAAATCAGGCACTGAAAGTCTTCTGTCAGTTCTTAAAATGTATGTTGGCTATTATAGGTATTTTTAATATCCATATAAATTTTAGCATCAGCTTGTTAATTTGAAGAGAACTGACATCTTAACATCGAGCCTTCCAATCCATAAACATGATATATGTTCCTATTTATTTAGTCTTCCTTAATTTCTCTTGTCAATATTTTATAATTTTTAGTAGACAGACACTGCACATATTCCTATTAAATGTATCCCAAATATGTCAAGTTTTTGATCCTATTGTAAATTGTATTTTTTATTTTAATTTTTAATTTTTTGTTGCTAGTATATAGGAATATAGTTGATTTATCTGTCTCTCTCAAAAATAAATTAAAAAACATAAAAAAAAAAAAAGAAGGGGCACCTGGGTGGCTCAGTCAGTTGAGTGTCCTACTTCGGCTCAGGTCACGATCTCATGGCTCATGAGTCTGAGTCCCGCGTCAGGCTCTGTGCTGACAGCTCAGAGCCTGGAGCCTGCTTCAGATTCTGTGTCTCCCTCTCTCTCTCTGCCCCTCCCCCACTTATGCCCTCTCTCTCTCTCTCTTTCTTTCTCTCAAAAACCAGTTAAAAAAACATTAAAAACTAAAAACAAGAAATCTAGTTGATTTGTTTATATTGATTGATCTTTGTCCTGCAACAATGCTAAACTCATTTATTACCTCTACTGGTTTATTAGCAGATTATTTAGAGTTTTTGTATACATGGTCATGTTGTCTGGGATGAAGACAGCCTTATTTCTGCCTTTTAATCTGTATGCCCTTTATTATTCTCTTGCCTCCAGCACAATGTTGACTAGAAATGTGAGGACAAGATATCTTTGCCTTGTTCTTAATCATAGGGGGGAAATATTTTGTAGTTCACCACTAAATATGGTCTTAACTATAGAGTTTTCACACATACCTTCAGTCAGATTGAGGAAGAAGGTTTATACTGGTTTTCCAATAGTTTGGGAATTTTCTTGTTGTTTTATCATACTTTGTTTTATCATAAATGTGTACTTAATTTTATCAAGTACTTTCCCTGCATATGTTCATAGAAACATGATTTTTTCTCCTTTAGTTTGTTAATATAGTGACTTATATTGATTGGATTTGCAAGACCTCTAAATACTGAAGTATGTATTTCCTTCCTTAAAAACAAGGATATTCTCTTATATAACTATTTAGTGCAGTTACCAAAAATAGGAGATCAACATTGATACTATGATATCTAATTTACAGACCTTATTAAAAATCTCTAATTGCTCCCACTAATGTCATTTTTTGGGTCCAGGATTAGGTATATGACCACATTTTGCATGAATTGTCATATCTCTTCAGTCTCCTTTAGCCTCTAACCATTCTGTAGTTTCCCTTTTTCATTGTCTTTGACACTTTTGGAGAGTATTGATGACCCAGTTTTTAAAATGTCCCTCAATTTGTGTTTGGCTGATGTTTCCTCATGATTTGATCAGGTTATACGTTTTGGGAAGAATGCTCAAGAATGCTCAGTCAGCATTTCAGGAGGAACATGATGTGACTTCATCCTATTACTGGTGACGTTAACTAAAGGCTGCTCCCTTTCTCTGCTGTAAAGTTACTATTTTGTTCTTCGAATCAGTTTGTACCTTATAGGGGAAATACTCTGAGACTTCGTAAATAACCTGTTTTTCACCATACTTTTGCCCACTAATTTCATCATCCATTGACAATCCTTTTTTTTAAAGTTTATTTTTTTACTTTGAAAGAGACATACACAGTGTAAATGGGGGAGGGGCAGAGAGCGAGGAGAAAGAGAGAGAATCCCAAGTAGGCTCCATGATGGCAGTGCAGAGCCCAATGTGGGGCTCAAACCCACCAAGCTGTGAGATTATGATCTGAGCTGAAACCAAGAGTCGGACGCTTAACTCACTGAGCCACCCAGGTGCCCCTTCATTGATGATTCTTGTTTGAAACAATTATTACTGTGATGGCTGCCAATAGTGATTTTCTAATTCCATTATTCCTTCTATATTTATCACAGTATCTTGGATTCTACCACATGAAAAAACTTTCCCTTGTCACCCATTTATTTGCTTTTATACATAACATACAATATATATGTGGTATGTAATCCATACATATTATTAGTTACAGTATATCAGTATGAATGCATGTATTCTTATTTTGTGGATTTTAGTCCATGACTCTCATTTTTTATTTTGCTTAAATTGATCTAAGACAAAAAAAGACATTTCTCTAAGATGGTTGTTCTGTCCATCTGACATCATTTTTGAAGTACTTCCTTACTCTAACACAAGATTCTTTTTAATTTTTTAATTTTTATTCATTTTAAAAAATATAATTTATTGTCAAGTTAGCTAACATACACTGTATACAGTGTGCTCTTGGCTTCAGGAGTAGATTCCCATGATTCATCGCTTACGTACAACACCCAGTGCTCATCCCAACAAGTGCCCTCTTCAATGCCCATCACTCAATTTCTCCTCTCCCTCACTCCCTGCCTCAATGAACCTTAAATTTGTTCTCTGTATTTAAGAGTCTCTTATGGTTTGCCTCCCTCTCTGTTTGAAACTATTTTTTCCCTCTTCCCTTCCCCTACGGTCTTCTGTTAAGTTTCTCAAATTCCACATGAATGAAAACATATGATATCTGTCTTTCTCTTACTGACTTAATTCACTCAGAATAATACCCTCCAGTTCCATCCACGTTGTTGCAAATAGCAAGATTCCATTCTTTCTCATTGCCAAGTAGTATTCCATTGTATATATAAACCACATCTTCTTTATCCATTCATCAGTTGATGGACATTTGGCCTCTTTGGCTACTGTTGATAACACTGCTATAAACATTGGGGTACATGTGCCTCTATGAATCAGCACTCCTGTATCCTTTGGATAAATTCCTAGTAGTGCTATTGCTGGGTTGTAGGGTAGTTCTATTTTTAACTTTTTGAGGAACCTCCACAGTGTTTTCCAGAGTGGCTGCACCAGTTTGCATTCCTACCAACAGTGTAAGAGGGTTCCTGTTTCTCCACGTGCTTGCCAACATCTGTTTTTCCTGAGTTGTTGATTTTAGCTACTCTGACAGTTGTGAGGTAGTATCTCAAAGTGGTTTTGATTTGTGTTTCCCTGATGATGAGCGACGTTAAACATCTTTTCATGTGTCTGTTGGCCATCTGGATGTCTTTTTTGGAAAAGTGTCTATTCATGTCTTCTTCCCAGTTCTTCACTGGATTATTTGCTTTTCGGTTGTTGTGTTGGGTAAATTCTTTATAGATTTTGGTCACTAACCCTTTATCTGATATGTCATTTGCAAATATCTTTTCCCACTCTGTCGGTTGCCTTTTAGTTTTGTTGATTGTTTCCTTTGCAGTGCAGAAGCTTTTTATCATGATGAGGTCCTAATAGTTCATTTTTGCTTTTATTTCCCTTGCCTTCAGAGAAGTATTGAGTAAGAAGTTGCTGCGGCTGAGGTCAAAGAGGTTGTTGCCTGTTTTCTCCTCTAGGGTTTTGATGGTTTCCTGTCTCACATTCAGGTCTTTCATCCAGTTTGAATTTTTTTAAAAATTTTTTTAACGTTTTTATTTATTTTTGAGACAGAGAGAGACAGAGCACGAACGGGGGAGGGGCAGAGAGAGAGGGAGACACAGAATCGGAAGCAGGCTCGAACAGCGGGGCTCGAACTCACGGACTGCGAGATCGTGACCTGAGCTGAAGTCGGACGCTTAACTGACTGAGCCACCCAGGTGCCCCAGTTTGAATTTATTTTTGTGTATGGTGTAAGAAAGTGGTCCAGTTTTATTCTTCTGCATGTTGCTGTACATTTTTCCCAGCACCACTTGCTAAAGAGACTTTTTTCCACTAGGTACTCTTTCCTGCTTTGTCAAAGATTAGTTGGCCATACATTTGTGGGTCTAATTCTAGGTTCTCTGTTCTATTCCATTGGTCTATGTGTCTGTTTTTATACCAATAACATACTGTCTTGATGATTACAGCTTTGTAGTAAGGCTAAAGTCCGGAATTGTTAAGCCTCCCACTTTGGTTTTCTTTTTCAACATTACTTTAGCTATTCGGGATTTTTTGTGGTTCCATACAAATTTTAGGATTGTTTGTTTTCGCTTTGAGAAGAATGATGGTGCAATTTTGATTGAGATTGCATTGAATGTGTAGATTGTTTTGGGTAATATTGATATTTTAACAATATTTGTTCTTCCAATCCATGAGCATGGAATGTTTTTCATTTCTTTGTGTCTTCTCCAATTTGTTTCATAAATTTTCTATAGTTTTCAGCAAACAGATCTTTTACCTCTTTGGTTAGGTTTATTCCTAGGTATTTTATGGTCTTCAGTGCAATTGTAAATGGGATCAATTTCTTGATTTTTCTTTCTGCTGCTTCATTATTGGTGTATAGAAATGCAACTGATTTCTGTACATTGATTTTATACCTGCAACTTTGCTGAATTCGTGTATCAGTTCTAGCAGCTTTTTGGTGGAATCTTTTGGGTTTCCCATGTAGAGTTTCATGTTATCTGCAAAAAGTGAAACTTTGAGTTCTTTGCCGATTTGGATGCCTTTTATTTCATTTTGTTGTCTGATTGCTGATGCTAGGCCTTCCAGTACTATGTTAAACAACAGTGGTGAGAGTGGACATCCCTGTCATGTTCCTGATCTCAGGGAGAAAGCTCTCAGTGTTTCCCCATTGAAGATGATGTGGGCTTTTCATACATGGCTTTTATGATGTTAAAGTATGTTCCTTCTATCCCGACTTTCTTGAGGGTTTTATTAAGAAAGGATGCAGTACTTTGTCAAATGCTTTCTCTGCATCTATTGACAGGATCATGTGTTTCTTATCCTTTCTCCTATTCATGTGATGTATCACACTGATTGACTTGTGAATATTGAACCAGCTCTACAGCCCAGGAATGAATCCTACTTGATCATGGTGAATAATTCTTTTAATATACTGTTGAATCCATTTGATAGTATCTTGTTGAGGATTTTTGCAACCATGTTCATCAGGGATATTGGCCTGCTATTCTTTTTAGTGGGGGTTTCTGTCTGGTTTGGGAATCAAGGTAATGCTGGCTTCATAGAAAGAGTCTGGAAGCTTTCCTTTTATTTCTATTTTTTGGAACAGCTTGAGAAGGATAGGTATTAACTCTGTTTTGAACGTCTGGTAGAATTCCTCAGGGAAGCCATCTGGTCCAGGACTCTTATTTGTTGGGAGATTTTTGATAACTGATTCAATTTTTTCACTAGTTATGGGTCTGTTCAAATTTTCTATTTCTTCCCGTTTGAGTTTTGGTAGTGTGTGGGTGTTTAGGAAACTGTCCATTTCTTCCAGGTTGTTCAGTTTGTTGGCATATAATTTTTCACAGTATTCCCTGACAATTGCTTCTATTTCTGAGGGATTGGTTGAAATAAATCCATTTTCATTCATGATTTTATCTATGTGGGTCCTTTCTCTTTTCTCTTTGAGAAGGCTGGCTAGAGGTTTATCAATTTTGTTTATTTTTTCAAAAAATCAACTCTTAGTTTCATTGATCTAGTGTTTTTTTGGGGATTCTATATTGTTTATTTCTGCTCTAATTTTTATAATTTCTTTTCTTCTGCTGCTATGGAATTTCTTTGCTGCTCTGCTTCTAGTGCCTTTAGGAGTGAGGTTAGGTTTTGTAGTTGGGATTTTTCTTGTTTCTTGAGATAGGCCTGGATTGCAATGTATTTTCCTCTCAGGACTGCATTTGCTGCATCCCAAGAGGTTTGGACTCATGTTTTCATTTTTATTTGCTTTCATATAGTTTTTAAATTTCTTCTTTAATTGCTTGATTGACCCATTCATTCTTTAGTAGGATGATCTTTAACCTCCATAGATTTGGAAGCTTTCCAAATTTTTTGTTGTGGTTGATTTCAAGTTTCATAGGATTGTGATCTGAAAATGTGCATGGAATGATATCAATTCTTTTATATTTATTGAGGGCTATTTTGTGACACAGCATGTGATCTATCTTGGAAAATGTTCCATGTGCACTCAAGAAGAATGTGTATTCTGCTGCTTTTTGATAAAAAGTTCTGACTATATCTGTCAAGTCCATCTGGTCCAGTGTATCATTCAACGCCATTGTTTCCTTATTGATTTTCTACCTGCATGATCTGTTCATTGGTGTAAGTTGAGTATTAAAGTCACCTGCAATTACCATATTCTTATCAATAAGATTGCTTATGTTTGTGGTATTGATTTATATATTTGGGTCCTTCCAAGTTGGGCTCATAAACATTTACAATTGTTAGCTCTTCTTGATGGATAGACCCTGTAATTATGATATAATGCCCTTCTTCATTTCTTGTTAGTCTTTGTTTTAAAATCTAGTTTGTCTGAAAAAAGTATGGCTACTCTGGCTTTCTTTTGACATCCAGTACCATGATAGATGGTTCTCCATCCCCTCACTTTCAATCTGGAGATGTCCTCTGGTCTAAAATGAGTCTCTTGTAGGCAGCATATAGATGGATCTTGTGGGTTTTTTAATCCATTCTGATACCCTACGTCTTTTGATTGGGACATTTAGTCCATTTACATTCAGAGTGATTACTGAAAGATATGAATGTAGTCTCATTGTGTCATCTGTAGGTACTGACTGAGCCACTCAAGGCACCCCTGACACAAGATGTTTTTGTTAGGCAGAATTCTAAGATGGCCCCTGAGGTTTCTGCTCCCTCCCCATACAAACTTGGTATACTTCTCTCCTTTTGGAAAGGAGAAGGACTTAGGATAGGATAGTGACTCCATGATTTTGTTACGTTATATGAAACTCTGTTGTAGCTCTCTGCAGAGACTGTTCTGCTGGCTTTGAAGAAGAAAACTACCATGTGGTAAGAGGCCCATTTCCTAGCCTGAAGGCCTGAGGGTGGTTTCTAGGAGCTAAGAGCAACCCCCACTGACAGCCAGAAAGAAAATGGGGGTTTCGGTTCTCAGCTGCACGGAACTGAATTCTGCCAACAATCTGCCTGAGCTTAGAGGACTCTGAACTCCAGATGAGAATGTACCCTGTCTGGCCCCTTGCGTTCAGCTTCGTGAGACACTGAACAGAGATCCATTTGAGCTGTGCCTAAACTTTAGACCTACAGAAATGGCGATGTAATAAATGGATGTTATTTTAAGCTGCTAAATTTGTGGTGATTTTTTATGCAGCAATTGCGAACTATTACAATGTTTTAGGCTTCCCATGTGCTTTCCCTGCCCAAACTCTGAAATCAGTCACTTTTTGAAGTCTTTCAACAATGAGAAACCTGGTTATAATTATATATAAATAATAATAAGCCTGGCTATAATTTTATGTATACATAAACACAGACAGACACATATATACTTTCTATAAATTAGAACAAAAAGATAAACCCATCTCTGTTTCTTTCTCTGACAGCACATACCTTTAATCCTTTTTCACTGTTTAAACTTTCATTGTTTTATCAGTTTTAATGGTATACTTTAATTTATGTCTATTGCTTATAGAACAATTAATAAACTTATTTAACTTTCTTCTTTCTCTTTTCAAAGAACCATCTTTTAATTTCATTGATTTTCTCTGTTGTTTGCTTTGTTTCTATTTCATAGATTTCCTCTTTATCATTTATTTCCTTTATTTTTGGCTTATTTGTTCTTATTTTATAGCTTCTTATATAACTTGGGTTTGAAATAAGGATCTTTCTTTTTTTTTTATGATGCATTTAAAGCTATGACTTTCCCTCTAGTCATTGTTAACCCCACAAATTTTGATATGTTGTGTTTTCATTATCATTTGGTTCAAATATTTTCCAATATCCTTTATGATTTTTTTGGACTGATCATTATTTAGAATATGTTTTTCCAACAATTTGGGAAATTTTTGATATTTTAATTAGTAATTAGTTTCTAATTGCACTGTAAACACAAAGCACACCTTATATGATTTCAATCCTTTTTAAATTTATTGAAATGTGTTCTAGTCCCAGCATATGACTTATCTTGATTAATATTCCATGTGCATTTCAAAAGAATGTGTATTTGTTTAGTTAGGTGGAATGTTCTATAAATATCAGTTGGGCAAAATTGATAGTGTAGCAAAGCCATTTCTATTTTTAATAATTTTCTACTTAGTTATAAATTACTAAGAAAGGAAACTTGAGATTGTCAATTATAACTTTTTTTTTTCAATTTTATTTTAGAGAGGGAGGGAGAGAGTGTAGGCAGGGCAGAGAGAGTACGCGACAGAATCTTAAGCAGGCTCCACACTCAGCATGGAGCCCACTGCATGGCTCCATGCAGGGCTTGATCCATGACCCTGGGACCATGACTTGAGCAGAAATAGAGGCTCAACCAATGGAGCCACCCATGCACCCCTTTATTATTTTTTAAAAACAAAAATGAGCTAAAATTCATACACAATGAAATTAACCTCTTTTAAGTGTACAAGTGGTTTTTAAAATATTTTGTAACTAGCACCACCATTTGATATTAGAATATTTTTGCCACCCTAAAAAGAAACTCTGTACCCATTAGCAATCACTCCCCTTTCCACCTAGCCCTTGGCAACTACTAATTTGCTTTCTGTTTTTATAGATTTGTCTATTCTGAACATTTCCACAAATGGAATCATATGATATATGGCTTAGTGTGACTGGTTCTATCACTTAGCATGTTTTCAAGGTTCATTCATGTTGTAACATGTATTAGTACTTTATTCCTTTTTATAGCTGGGATATATTAGCTCTGTAATAAATTTTAAGTTATATTTTATGGATGGTAGGAGGTTGGAGTCCAATTTCATTGTTTTATATCTGAATATCCATTTATACCAACACCTCTTGTTGAAAAAACTATTTTTTTCCTTAATAAATCACTTAGTATCTTTGTCAAAATCAATTGACTGTAAATGTAGTTTTATTTATTTATTATTTTATTTAATGATTTATTAAAATCATTTATTTTAATTCTATTCCATTGATTTGTTTATCCTTTTGCCAGTATCACACTACCTCGATTATTGTTGTTTTGTCATAAGTTTTGAAATCAGGAAATGTGAGTTCTCCAACTTTGTTTTTTTTTAAAGACGGTTTTGCCTAATCTGGATCCCTACATTTATATATGAATTTTGGATAGTCATCAATTTCTGCAAAAAAAAAAAAAAAAAAAAGACACTGGGAATTTGATAGGGATTGCATTTCCTCTGTAGTTTGGTGATATTATAATCTTAACAATGTCAAGTTTTCTGATCTATGAACATGAATTACCTTTCCATATATTTGGGTCTGTAATTTTTTAAATAATATTTTATAGTTTACTTTTTCTTTTCTTTTTAATGTTTATTTATTTTTGAGAGAGGGTGCAAGTGGGGGAGGAGCAGAGAGTGAAGGAGACACAGAATCTGAAACAGGCTCCAGGCTCTGAGCTGTCAGCACAGAGACCGACATGGTGCTCAAACCCACGAACCGTGAGATCATGACCTGAGCCAAAGTCGGATGCTTAACCAACTGAGCCACCCAGGTGCCCCATATTTTATAGTTTTCAATATGCAAATCTTAAACTTCCTTTGTTAAAATATTCCTAAGTATTTTTATTTTTTAATGCTATTATAAATAGGACTGTTTTCTTAATATGATTTTAAGCTTGTTCATTAATAGTGTATAGAAATAAATTTTGTATATTGATTTTGTTTATTCCAACTTTGCTGTACTTACTGGTTCTGTTTTCATGGATTTCTTAGGTTTTCTGTATACAAGACCATGTCTTCTGTGAATAGAGGTACTTTTATTTTTTTCCTTTTCAATTTTGATGCTTTTTATTTCTTTTTCTTGTTCAACTGTCTTGGCTAGATTCTCCAGAAAAAATGCTGAATAAAATACTTTCTGGGGCACCTGGGTGGCTCAGTTGGTTAAATGTCTGACTCTTTTTTTTTTTTTAATTTTTTTTTCCAACATTTATTTATTTTTGGGACAGAGAGAGACAGAGCATGAACGGGGGAGGGGCAGAGAGAGAGGGAGACACAGAATCGGAAACAGGCCCCAGACTCTGAGCCATCAGCCCAGAGCCTGACGCGGGGCTCGAACCCACGGACCGCGAGATCGTGACCTGGCTGAAGTCGGATGCTTAACCGACTGCGCCACCCAGGCGCCCCTAAATGTCTGACTCTTGATCTCAGCTCAGGTCTCGATAGCAGGGTTGTGAGTTCAAGCCCTGTTTTGGGCTCTGTGCTGGGCATGAAGCCTACTTAAAAATATATTTTTTAATCCTTTCTTTGTTTTAAATTTATAACCTATGTCTGTCTTATCCTTATAGTGTGTTTAATATAAACAGCATCATATTGAATATTATGTTATATCTATATGCCATTCTTGGGCATTTAATTACAGTATTTATTCCTTTTGCATTTTATACAATTTTTTGTTTGCAGTCATTGGTATGATGGTAAATAGCCTTTCCAAAGTAAGAAGTCACAACTTTCAGCATCTGCTGATTTCCATGTATAAATATTCTCACCAGTGCTGGTTTCAAGCTACCAACATGCAATCAGTAGAGAATTGGGAAAGGTACACATCATTCACTTTCATGAAGTGGCATCAATCAGCTCCAGCACACTGGTTTAATACTGGTTTAATACTGGTTTAATACTACCATGTTTCTATTTGTTTTGTCTCTCTCCCATTGTAATTTGTTTCTCCCCCTGACCTCACTCCAATCCTATGCCTTGTTATAGGTTGAATTGTCTTAGAATTCTATTCAGTCTTCTCTATTGGATTATTATCTCTACCTCCACATTCTTTTTTTCCCCAGTGATTGTTCTAGTGTTAATACTATCCATATTTAACTTATAGCCTATCATCACATACTATTATACCATTTCATGCATAATATAAGAGCTCAATTTACAAAAGTGTATTTCTCATTTTCCCTCCCCATCCTTTTTCTTCTTACTAAGAGTAAGGATTCTTAATATTAATAAGAATATTAATTTTATTTCAAAAACGTGATTAATCACAAAAGTTGTTGTTGTTCTGGTTCAGAAAATTAATAATTTTTAATACATTTTAAAAACAGTAAAATGCATTTTACATTGCCTCACACTTTAACCACTTATGACATTTTTTATTATTTGGTGTATATTTGAATTTTTACTTAGTATTATTTTTCTTTAGCCTAAAGAACTTCTTTTAACATTTTTTGTAATATGGGTTTGTTGAGCAAAAATTCTTTCAGGTTTGTCTGAGGTTATCTTTATTTTACTATCATTTTGAGTGATCTTTTGACTAGACATAGATTTCTAGTTTGACAGATTGAATTTTCTTTTGGCATTTTAAAAATGGCTTTCTATTGTCTTCTGGCTTACATTCTTTCTTATGAAAAGTCAGTTATAATCCTAGCTTCATACCCCTGTATGTATTGTGTCTTTTATTCCTCTGGCTAATTTTAAGACTTTTTCCTCATAATAATTGCTTTAAAAAAAACCAATTACATTATGATATGCCTTCTTGTTTTTCCATGTTGAGCTCTTTAGATTGCTGGGTTAATATTTTTAATTAAATCTAAAATTTTTCAGTCATGTTAAATTTTTTTTTCTGTTGAAAGTGATAGGTATATTTATGGCATAGATTATGGGGATGGTTTCATGGATGTAAATTATCTCCAAATCATTAAGTTGTATACACTAAATATGTACATACAGTTTTTTTGTCAGTTGCTTATACCTCAATAAACTGTTAAACAATTTTTTTTCTGACTCTTCCCTTTTCTGAGACTCTAATTACACATGTGTTAAGCCACAAGATATTGTTCCTTAGGCAATTTATGCTTTGTTTTGATTATTACACAAAAATAGTTTGTGTTATAATTTACATATCATAAAATACACTCATTTTAAGTATATAATTCAATCACATGATGTTGTAGATTTACAGAGATGTGCACCATTACCACGATTTAATTTTAGAACATTTCCAACATCTCAACAAAGAATTCTATACCCATTTATAGTCACTCACCATTCCTAACCTTAGCACTAAGCAACCACTAATACTTTCTCTGTGATTTGTTTTGTTTTTTTGCCATTTAAAATAAATGAAACCATACAATATGTATTCTTTTGTGTCTGACTTCTTTCATTCAGCCTAATATATATGATATTTATTTATTTTTTAACCCCTTTTCTATCTCTACTTCAATTTTTATATTTTCCATTGCACAGTCCTTTTTTTTGTAATGTTTATTCATTTATTTTTGAGAGAGCTAGAGAGCACAAGTAGGGGAGGGGCAGAGAGACAGAGGAAGACACAGAATCTGACATAGGCTCCAGGCTCTGAGCTGCAGCAGAGAGCTGGATGCGGGGCTTGCACCCACAAACTGTGAGATCATTACCTTTACTGAAGTTGGAGCTCAAGCAATTGAGCTCCCAGGTGCCCCATTCATTGCACAATCTTCAAGTTCACTTATTCTTTTTCCCTGCAGTGTCTCATATATTTGGTTTGACTTGGGTCTTTTTTATATGTGCCTATTTCTTCTCTCATTGTATACATGTTTTCCTTAAATCCCTAATTATATTCATTATAGTTGATTCACAATACTTATCTATTAATTTAATTGTCTCTGTAATTTCTGGGTCTGCTTCTATTGACTGGTTTTCCCTTGGCTATGGGTCACATTATCCTGCTTCCTTGAAGTTCCAGTAAATTTTTATTATATGCCCTCTCTTGTGAATGTTATCTTATTGAGTGTATGGATTTTGTTATCTTTCTTTGAAGAAGGTTGTGTGTTATTCTTGTGAGCAGTTAATCTACTGAAGGTCCCCTTGATCATTTTGAGATTTATTTTAAAGCTTTGGTAAGGCATGTGTAGCATAACCTATTTTGTAGAGGTAATTTAGCTCTAATCTTAAAGAAGAAACTTTCTAAAGCCTCTGCTAAATGCCCAGTTGTTGAAGAATATCTCTCTACTCTGGCTCAAGTACAGAACTTCAATGCCTTCTAGTTCTGTAGTGGTTTTTCGGTTTATAGTTCCCTGGTAATTGTCTTTGCCTGGCCTCACTGAGGGTCACCCTATGCATATACAGATTTAGCCAAAGACTTCAGGGACCCCTATGAAGATTTCTGGAGTTCTTATTCCATGTAGTTTTCATTCTCTCACTTTCTGTGCCATAAATTCTAGCTGTCTCAGCCTCCCTAATCTCTGATTTGTTTTCATGTCCACTGAGACTATTGTGCTTTTTTCACCTCTGTGCCCCATGGCCTGAACAGCGCTTCTAGGCAGTCAATCCAAGTTATTGTAGGGTTTCTCTTACTTGTTTTTCTTCCCTTGGGGATAACAATCCTGTACTGTCTGTAGTCCAATATCTAAAAATCATTATTTCAAATATTTTACCCAGTTTTCTAGTATTTTATCACAGGAGAGCTAGCCTGGTACCAACACTCCATTGTGGCAAAAACCTTAACTTCCATAATTATAAATTTTTACATGAGAAATATTCTTTACAAGACATATCTTATAACTTTAAAAAGTATTTTTAAATGATTTTTTATATTATCAAAGGGATATTAAAGTAAGTTTTTAAAAATGCAAGAAACCTATAAGGTATTTATGCAGGTCAATGAAAAACAAAACATTAAGACCCAGGTAGTAATTATGAACTCATGGCAATATTTTTCTCCATTTATCTCTTTACCTTCATTCTCCCAGGACAAGTCATACATTTGCAAATTATTTTTCTTCTAAAAGGAAATTATTTGCAGAAGGGGTTTGTAGTTGATTTAAGATCATTATTTGGAAATGTTCAGGTACACAAAATATGTCTTAAAATATTCTCTAAGGAGAAATTGTATCAGCTAGATAATTACAGAGGTTCAGAATAAATATAAAGTCTTTGCAGCTTCCCTCTGTCAACCCAATAATAATGTTAATACTACTAATAGCTAATATTTATATAGATTTTATGATGTGTCAGGTAATCCACGTGCTTTACATATGTTAACTTGTTTAAGGAACCTATGAAGTAACTGTTATAATTACTCATCCTACAGATGAAGAAAGAGAGCTACAGGGAGATTAAGTAATTCTTCCATGGTCACACAGCTAGAATAATACAAATACATTCTGAATAAGTTTTGGAGAAGGTGCCTCTGTCCTGGCCAAAAAGCAGACTTCACTAGGTGATGTAATCATTTAAATTTACAATCCCTTTTGACTGCTGGCTTAAAGCCCAAACTCACACTCATACCTAAGGAAGCTCTTGTCAGATTAAATCAACTGGAGTGTTGCCTGCATTCATTGTATAAGGCTCATATCATCATAAACATCCTGTAACTGAGGCCAGAATTTAGGAGAAAAGTGGTCATTCACATCAACAATGTTCCTTGGATTGAAAACTTGGGATTTTTTTATTAGCATCATAATAGTTTTATTTAAGACATTGTTCATGTCTATTTAAATGGAAATAACATTCTGGGTTGGTTCACTGAAAGAAATTTTATCTTTTCTTATAGGGTTGGAGGTTGAGAGACTTGGAAAGTAGTTCCTTTTAACTCTTGGTGGGAAACAAATCTTTCTTTCATCACATAAAATCTTAATGATTGAATTGTGTTACAAGTCCCCAGAACAGACTTGCTCATTTTATTTGGTAGAGAATCTACTGACAGAAGTAGTGGCTAAAAGAAGAGAAAGAGAAGGTGCCCCTGGCAAAGATAAAGGTTCAAGTTTAGGAAAAGGGTCACCTGGGGAAATTCACACCTTCTTTGGAAAAGAAGGAAGTATTTTCTGGGGACTTGGCTGACCTAGTGCATCCTGGGTTCATTCACAACCAAACCAGACAGAAATGTCACTCAAATGGGTGAACTCTCCCAAGAGCCAACTTATGGGAGATTGGAAAAATCTATGAATTCTCCTAGGAATAGCAGAGACACTATAGACCTGGATTTGTCAGGAATACCTAAAGCATCTTTAGAGGGATCTGCAACCCAGGGCGTGTGTAGGGTAGTCAGCAGTACTTTCTCAGGGATTTCCTACCATCTGAGTCCCTGGTTGGCATAGCTGAAGACACATATTAATTACATCTCACCCAAAATACACTATTGCCTAATCAATATGGCCTGATTTGACGGGCCTGGATACTATGACACCTACCAGAGCTGTCCCCTTTAGATCCTTTAAACTCTGAACAAACTGGTGTACTATTTTCAACACATATGGCTAGAAATGAAAATCGAAATAAGCCAAATTAAGCCAGAATATGAACAGTTTACATTAAAGAGAAATTAAAATAGTTTTTTCCCCCATGGATTTTAACATTGCAATATTCTGGATAAATTCATTGAAGCTGAACTTGACTTTTTTTTTTCTTTCTCACTCATTTTTTTTTTCAACGTTTATTTATTTTTGGGACAGAGAGAGACAAAGCATGAACGTGGGAGGGGCAGAGAGAGAGGGAGACACAGACTCGGAAACAGGCTCCAGGCTCTGAGCCATCAGCCCAGAGCCTGACGCGGGGCTCGAACTCACGGACCGCGAGATCGTGACCTGGCTGAAGTCGGACGCTTAACCAACTGCGCCACCCAGGCGCCCCATCTCACTCATTTTTTTTTTTGATGCCCAAACTTGTTAGTCTGCCCATTTAGCAATTCAGCATAGCCCACTGGCCAGCTCAAATGTGAACTTCTTTTTCATATCCTGTCTTTATTTTAGTTTTGAACTTACCTACCAATCACTCAGCAATACACAAAATTGGATTCTTGTGTGAATAAATAACTATACCTAACACAATAATGCTTACTTTTGTAAGCTTTTAGAAAAAAGCTCAAAAAGAATGACCATGCCTGTTTTTCCTTTATCATCATAAATATCCTGTAACTGAAACCAGTATTTAGAAGTGGGAGAAGCAGACATTGGGGATAATATGAGGTTGAGTGAGGTTTACACATCCAATCTGAAAACATATATATTTTTAAAAGTTTATCCATTTATTTTGAAAGAGAGAGAGAAAGAAAGAGACACAGAGAGAGCAAATGTGTGTGTGCCTGCACATGAGTTGGGTAGGGGCAGAGAGAAGGGGGGGAGAGAGAGAGAATCCCAAGCAGGCTCCACACTGTCAGCACAGAGCCTGACCCCACCAGGGACATCATGACATGAGCCGAAATTGTATTTTGATAAACATTTCTTCTAGTAAACAAAGAGACTAAACAATTAAAAATTTTCATAGGGCACTGGGTAGGGAAATGTCTACAGGTAATAAATAGGTTACAGAGAACTGGAAAACACAGTGTAAGTGTGAGAAAACATGGAGCCATTATGCATCTTAATGTCAACCTGATGCATTTGTAAATTTGTGACATTAGTAATCTACATACAAGGGGTGCCTGGGTGACTCAGTTGGTTAAGCGACCAACTCTTGATTTCAGCTGAGGTCATGCATGATCTCACAGTTCGTGGGTTCGAGCCCTGCATTGGGCTCTGTACTGATGGTGCAGAGTTTGCTTGGGAATCTCTCTCTCTCTCTCTCTCTCTCTCTCTCTGCCCCTTCAGAGCTCTCTCTCTCCCTCTTTTTCAAAATAAATAAATGAACTTAAAAAAATAATAATCTATGTATGAAAGTAAACATAATTATATACTTATAAAAAAGGAGTTACATTTCCAAGAAAGGCATGTGGATTAAAATGAATCCAATATTTTAGATCACTATAATTTAAAAAGTTATGTTATGGCAATCATAAAATATTTTAAATTAAGAGAACTATTTTCCAAAATCCAAGTCAATAAAAAATCCCCATTGCAATTTTGAAGATGGATTAACTCATCTAAAAATAGGGCAATTATTCTGTGAATTTTAATACACGTACAAAGCCTGTTATGTACAAAACCATGTACAGAAACCAATTATTTGCAATGCAGATCAAACCTGCCCAAATGAACTGAAAAACTTCATTTAGAACTTAGTAAACAAAAAAGTCAATATTTGCAAGTATGCTATTTGTTGAGATATTATGAGTCTGAAAGTTGTTAATAAAAATCATAACTTACTGGAATTTCAATATATCTTTAAATTTATTACTTACTTAAAAATTTAAATGTTTTAAAATTAACTTTTACTGTTTTAATCCTTGAATTAAGTTTTCTCATCAGGTAGGCATGTCCCATCTGCTAATTTACTGGTTATGTGGGTCTCCTGCCAATTGAAGTATTTCTAAATATGGGTTATTTATACAAACTATTCATGGGTGAGCTGTTAGACTACAGCTGCCTATGTCTTCATGAAATGAGTATCAACTGCTCTCCCACACTGAGGATATAAGTTACATCAAGTCTTTTCTTTTTCCCAGGTTAAATGAAGATTGCTTAACCCTCTGCAGGCCAGAGGAAAAGGAAATCCTATAGTACATACCCTGGGCTCCCTTAATCCCTTTGCTCATCCAAAAATTGTGGTAGCTTTTCATCCAGTAAAGAAGTCTGTCTACTTTCACTTCTATCTGGGGAAGAACTTTGTGTCTCAAGATCTGCTATTGCCTTTTGGTCATTGTTCCTTGTTGCCACATACTGTCCCTTTTTTGTGTCCACTTGACTGTCCAGAGCTACAGGGAAGTTACCATCAACCAACTTCTGCCAAGCTTCTGGGTAAGCCTAAGCTTTCAAAGGAAGCTCTATTTGACCCAAAGCATCTTCTCTGGGATCCCTGGACATCATCTGAATTCCCATGCAGCTAAGTCTTCTGCCCAGAGGTGCTGTGCTTGAGTTGGTTAGAGGGTCAGCTCATCACAGAATATGCAACAACTATCCCTTCTTCCAGTCTCAGAAATTCAGGGAGACAGGGGGAAGGAGTTGGCCAGCCTCTTTTCTTTCCTAACAAGACACAGAGAGCTTATTCCGTACCCTTCATCAGAAAACAGAGTTTGCTTATCTTTGAGAAGGGTCCAGATTATTTTTAATGGGAAATACTTTCTCTGCTGCCCTGATCAGTCATCCTACCCAGGATAATCCAAAGGAATCTCTGGCATCTATCTTGCTAAAGCCACAAATAAATATCGCTACAACCAACAACAACACAATTCAAAGCAGAAGTTAAATCTTCAGTGGGTCACTCCACCACTTTAATAGTATTATGTCGTACTATAGTACTACCAGAATCTTCAGGTGCCTTTCTATTTTAAAAAATCTCTACTGTTTCCAATAAACTACCTATATCTTCGTTCTCAATTTAGGTAACAATTTTAGGTGTGACCTATTGTTGGCTATTCTCCAGGTAGGATATAGAGCTGTGCTGTTCAGTAGAACTTTCTGTGATGATGGAAATGTTCTATATATGTGCTGTTTAATATGGTAGCCACAACTTACATTGAGTACTTGAAATGTGGCCCATGAAATTGAGAAACTAAAATTTTAATTTTATTTTAAATTTTAAATAATTTAAATTTTAAGTAATTTAAATTAAATAGCACATGAGGCTAATAGCTAATGCATTGGGCAGAAGGAATATTTATTTGCCTTAATTACTCTTTATGAAAAATTAATCAAAATTCATTTCCAGAGTGAGCTTTTTTTCTTAAATCCTGAGTTTAAATAGATTCTTCTTTAAACAAAACACTATATCTGGTATTTTTTATAAATGTTGAATATGTATTTTTGTTCTTTTATCAAAACAAAAGCTTAGTATAAACTTTAGAACCAGATATTTTTGCTGGATAAGCCTTACCCATTGGCCTTTCCCTCTTCCAAAGCATGGCTTTTATAAGTTAAACATTTGCAGTGGTAACATAAATAATTTCCCTCCAAAATTAACACACACTGAATTTTGAGTGCAGAGACATTCTTCACCCTCCCCAGCCCATCTTTCTGTCAACATAACCTGTCTCACAGAGCTGTTCTATGAATCGATTCATTTATGAAATGTGATTTTTTTTGCCTCTTAAGAATAAGACCCTACTGTGTAGAGAAATTGAAAATTAAAACTAAATGTGAGCTTATGTTATTTCTTTGGACTTACTATCTCTTTGACAACTTGCCTTCAACTAAAACAGACTGAGTTTGGTTAATAGTCTCATCCAACAGACTTGGATTTCTGTCCCACCCAAAGAGCTAAATATATATGAAGCTTGATTGTCTTCAGTGGGAGGCATTTTAATTTACCACAAGGCCACAGTTTTACCCAGGGTTATTTTTAGAATCATGTTCATATTGGACAATTGTATCCTCTACCACATGGGCTAAAGTTAGTTGCCTAAGATCCATTTATCTTCTCTCATACTCACTGGGCCCCCAATCTCTAAAATTATTATTTAAATGTCTGACCACTCAGGAGTAATTCCAGTATTCAAACATTATACATTTTTGGGTAGCTGAAAAGTAAATCTGCAAAGAAAAACGATTCACTTATGCCTCTGTGACAAAAAGGCTAAGGAATTTCACTTGGAAAAGCTATCTATATTTAGGAAGCCTGATTTATGCCACTTGTAGTCAGTAGGTCTTTTAAGAAACAGCTGGTATACCTGAGTCTTCAGTAAACATGCTTTAAAAGCTGGCTCTGGAAGAATCTGTTTGAATAGAATTACAAATTATTTTCTACTGGAATGAAAAATTACAGCTGATTTAAAGAATATATTTTCCCCTTGACTGTCTATTGCAGTGACCCGAGAGATGGGCCATGATTATAATAATTTATTCAAGAATTCAAAGCCATGGTACAGTCTATGCAAGTATCATGTAAAATCATACTTAATTTAAAATTCCTGCTACTGAAGAAGGAGAGTCATACATCAGAGTTGGCATCAGAAATGTAGAGACAGGGATCTGTGAGCAAACAAATGCCAGGAAAATCAGGCTCATGCCTTAGAAGTTCTCTCCTGTGGGTTGGAGCATTAAAGAGAATTACATACTGGAGGAAGTATACTTGTACCAAAAGGCAATAACACTGCATCACTGGGTTGGTCTCTGAGCCCAAATTGGGATTGATTAAATCTCTCATCCACACAATATGGATGGGGACAAGCACATAAGAAACACAGAGACATACATTATTTATTTCTCTTGTGCTTATCATAGTGGGATCAAAGCCCTTTAAAAATTAATGACTTCGATGCTGAGCTGGGTAATTTGGAGTCTGTGAAGGGTTTGTTATACTGAGTATTATCCCTGTCTTCCCCAAAGAAGTGATAGGAATATGGGGGCTCAAATCATGGCATGAACTTTGCCTAAGGAAGGGAATAAACTTAAATGAAGTAATAAGATATGAAAACAACTCTCAGAGTACTGGTACAATCTCCATCCCTAAAATATTAAAAAAAAAAAATAGGATAGCCCCCTTTGGTAAGGGTGCCTTATTAAATGCAGCCTCTTTGGAAACAGGAGCTGTTCTGCAGCTAAAGTTGGGAGCTGCCCATAAGTCTGAGATGTAGCTGTTTTCTTCTATCCATAGATGCTTGTACTGTGTACCCTGCCATAGACTGCTTTGCAACTGAGCCAATAAAACTCAATAATTTTTTGTTGGATCAAGTGGATAAATGTAGGAAGAAATGAGGAAGTATCTACAGCTACATATCAAAAGTACCCTGTATTCGGTAGCTTAAAACAACATTTATTATCTCACAGTTTGTGTGGATCAAGAATTCAGGAGTGGCTTAGCTAGGTGGTTCTAGCTCAAGGTCTCTCGTGAAGGTGTAGTAAAGAGGTTGGCTGGGCTGTGGAAGCGAGACTAAGGTTCTCTCTACTGTAGGAGTTTGGAAGCCAAAGGTGTAATTGTTAAGGAACATGAAGCAAGCACAATGAACCAATGGGTGGAGAGCCCAAAGTTAGAAGGTACTCAGAATTAGACCAGAGGAAATGGAACCATGTTAAAAAGAGTAAGGCGGAGTCTGAATGTCCACATAAAATGAGGAAGTGCAAGAGGTGAGACAAGCAGCAAACAGCAAGTATATGACTTGGAACAAAGAGGGCAGGCGGGTAGATAAGCTGCTGAGAAAAGGAAGAAAGTAGTCTGGGAAGTTCCAGCCAGAGCATCCTGACTTGGGTCTTCTGCTGCCCCATGCCTATGTTTGCTCTACCCAGGTAACAGGGAGGGGCTGACAGGATAGGATAGGTGGAGATGAAGTTTTAGGAGGTTTAGAAAGAGGATTGTTTTTACCCTGAAAGCTTCATTGTGTATGCCTACTCACCTTGAGGTAGTTCTGCCCTGTTTCCCCCTTGTATTTCCATTGATACAAACTGGGTCCAGCTCCTGGCCTTGCTGGAGTCTTGATATGACATCATGCTACTGCTTCTGTCGCCGTGGGATTCTGAAAATATTAACTGGCAACTCCCACAGATGGAACATAAAGTCAATAAACATTAGGCTCCATTACAATTTTTGAAACTATGTCACCATAAGAAATGAGTAAAGAATTTCCCTTTTATTATTTTATTATTTTAAAAACAACTGAGCGGAGGGGAGGGGGTGCTCCTGGATGGCTCAGTCAGTTGGGCGTCTGACTTCGGCTCAGGTCACAATCTCACAGTTCATGAGTTCAAGCCCTGCGTCGGGCTCTGTGCTCAGAGCTCAGAGCCTGGAGCCTGCTTCAAATTCTGTGTCTCCCTCTCTGTCTGACCCTTCCCCACTCACACTCTGTCTCTGTCTGTCTCTCTCTCAAGAATAAATAAACATTTAAAAAAATTAAAAAAAAATTAAGTAAAATAAAAACAACTGAGGGGGCGCCTGGGTTGCTCAGTTGGTTAAGCATCCGACTTCTGACTCAGGTCATGATCTCATGGTTCATGAGTTCGAGCCCCAAGTGGGGCTCTGTGCTGACATCTAGGAGCCTAGAATCTGCTTCTGATTCTGGGTCTCCCTCTCTCTCTGCACCTCCCTGTCTCTCTCTGTCTCTCAAAAAATAAACATGAAAAAAAAAATTTGAGAAAATTAGAAAGTGGAGGGGGTACTAGATAATATTAAGTTATCATTGTTTGTGTTTATTTGTTTATTTTTAAGGTGTGACAATGGTATTGTTATCTCAGAAAATGTCATTGGTGCTTAAAGTTCTAAGCCCTATACTGGTCTCTGGATGCAATTTCACTGGAAGATTCCTAATTTTTCAAGATCTTGATTCAAAAACTCTTTCTCATGTGACTGGTTGTAGCCTTCATCCTGAGCCATTCTCCTTGTTCTGCCTCTCCCTCTGCATTTGGAGCTATAGCAAGTCTTTTAACTTCTGACGTGAATACTTGTTGCTGAATGATGGCCTTGCTTCATTCCTTAGACCTGCATTTGGCATTCTATTTCTGGCTTTGATGTTTTGCTTCCTCCTCAACTGTAACATAAGCTCTCCTTCTGGCTATATGACAAGAGTTTTCCTTACATATATCATATATATATATATGTATATATATATACACACATATATATACATATACATACACACATATATACATATATACATATATATACACATATATACATATATATGCATATATATATATATATATATATATATATATATATATATAATATATATCTTTACATATTAGTTCAGGTGTGTGTGTGTGTGTGTGTGTGTGTGTGTGTTGTCCTTGCTGGATTTGTCACAAATATGAGATGAGATCTTTACATAGATGACCATGTTGCCTTATCTGAAATCTGTTTGAAATACACTGGTTCTTCTTTGTGTTTTAAAGTCCATGCCTCTCCTTGGACAACCTACTAGGTTTGTTTCCTATCTGAAGGATGCTTTTTATACTTAACTTATTGGTTGAGCAAAAATGACTGACATGCACTGTATCCAATGAGTGACGAAACTTAACCTTGCTTGTAGGATCAGTGCTACTTGTTTCTTCAATAACTTATTAATCATGTTACCCCATATACCAACATCTGTATTCTACTCTTGTGTGTTATCAAATTATGTCATAACTTCTGCCAAAATGCTGGTAGTAGATTACTGACTGACAGAGTGCTTTATGGAGTACTTGGCTTGGCAAACTTTTGATCCATACAGATCCAGAACTTATACTTCTAAATTCCAACATACAAATTCATAGAAGGAATGATCTAGATCAATTACACTGAGAGCAGCAAATTCTTCCTCTAACTATTAAATAGTAAACTCAGAAAACGTGAGAGCATTGTGGAGTATGCATCTTTAGGAGTTGCTGTGGTCTGTATTAGCAATTTGCATCTGTTCTTGATTTGGCCAAAGAGAATTTCCAGCAGCCCCTGTGGGTTTACTCCATGCCAGGCTCACCCTTACATTGTATTCTGGGACCCCCACTCCCGTGAATACTGCTGCTTGGAGCAGCAAATGCTGAGGCCCAAGCAAAGAGGAAATCTCTCAGCCATTTTTAGGAACCCAGGAAATGGCTTGTGTTTACATTTGACCCTAATTTACTTCAGTTACAAATATTTACAAAATATATTTGGCCTATAACTCATTTTATAGATGCTGGAATGTTGGAAGGAACTTGTAAAAACTTTTTAAAAATTTAAAAAGTAATAAATAGTCTCTCAATTCTCAAGGTGCTTCCAGCTTAATAAAAATTTACACATGGGGCGCCTGGGTGGCTCAGTGGGTTAAGCATCCGACTTCCGCTCAGGTCATGATCTAGTGGTTCGTGAGTTCCAGCCCCGCTTCAGGCTCTGTGCTGACAGCTCAGAGCCTGGAGACTGCTTTGGATTCTGTTTTTCCCCTCTCTCTGTGCCCCTCCCTCCCCCCTCAAGAATAAATAAACATTACAAATTTTTTAAAATAAAAAAAATTTACACACATAATTTTTTTTAAGTTTTTGTATTTATTTTGAGACAGAGACAGAGAGTGTGAGTGGGGGTGGGCAGAGAGAGAGGAGGACAGAGGATCCGAAGCGGGCTCTGCACTGTCAGCAGAACCCGACATGGGGCTTGAACTTGAAAACTGCAAGATCATGACCTGAGCCAAGTCGGATGCTCAATTGACTGAGCCACCTAGCCACCCCTACACATAATTATTGTATAACAGAGAAGAGCTCTGAGAGAGCCCAAAAATAACAGAGTTCAAAGAAGGAGATATTTGGGCAAATGAGCAGGAAAGGGTGTTTGAGACTACATTTAGCATAGGTATGCAGTGATAAATATGATTGTAATGGCAGGAACAAGAAAGAAGAGGGTGTTATCTAGCCCAGGAGTTGGCAAACTTGTTCTGTAAAGGGCCAGACAATAAATATTTTAAGGTTTGCAGGTCACATCCTGTCTCTGTTGCATATCCTTACCCTCTTCCTCCTCTGCCTTTTAAACATGTAAAAACCATTCTTAGCTTACAGGGCTATACAACAACAGCCTGCAGACCACTTCCCACGTGGCATAGTTTGCCAACCCCTGTTGTAGGCAGCAAGAGCTAAGATGTGGACGTGGGAAGCCAGAGTGTGTTTCCTGTGGCTGAAGGTTATGGAAGTTTGAGGCACAGGGTAGAGTGAGAGATAGAAGTGGAAAATTTACTCAATCCGCAGAGCCTCAGATGCCAGTGTAAGTTCATGAGGCAATTAAGAAAAACTGAAGGTTTCCAAGCATGGAAAATGATATGATAGAGCCTCAATTTTGAAAGATTAATTTGATGAGAGTACGTAGAACAGACTAGTGTAGAGAGATGGGGGCAATACACAGGAAAAAATGAACGAGGTCTCAATTAGGATGATAGTGATTGAAAGGTGGAGACAGACAGGAGGTACCAGGTGCCTTTTTATGAAGGAAAGAAATAACTGTATTGTTATGGAAAGTACATTCGCATAAATAAAGCATGAAATTATGAATGCAAGGCTTGGTGGAACCACATGCATCACAAATACAGTCATTAGTAATATAAGATTTCACAATGTCACTGTCAAGTTTTACTCCACAAATTGGAATTTGATTCTCAGGCTGCTGAGTGCAGCAAAGTAATTTCCCATGAAATTGACACCTGGCCTGGAGAGATTCTTTTGGAGATCTATCTGATGGTCAACCGAGGACTTATTAAAAACCATTTGTCATTGAAGATGGCCATGTCTCAGGAGAAAAGGAGACAAGAGCCACATAGGAAAAAAGTTTGGGAGAAAGAGAAATTCCAATGCATTTCTGAAATGTGAAAAAGCAAACAAATGAAAAACCATGACTGGAATTAATTGATAAAGCTAACAAGTTAACTTTTCTTTTGGAAAACTACAGAAAGAATGAACGAAAACTGAGACCTTACAAGGTCTGCTCTCTCCAAAGGCCAATCTAGCATCTCAACCTTTCTCATAGAAGTGTTCTCTGTTCTAGAAGAAACAAACTATGTGCTAGTGCCTTTCCATCAACACCTACAAAGCATACCCACGGACACGCCTTTGTATAACTCCAAACCTGTCCTGAAATCACATGGTTCGCCAGGCAGAATACTCTCCATCAAGAGCAGACAGAACTTTAAGGAAATAATGGAGGGGGTGAAGGAAGAGCCGCAAAGCTGTATACGTAAGAGTGAAATACAATAGTGAAAATAGTTATATTGGAAAGATAAACAGAAACTAGTAAGTGCTCCACACATTCTATTCTCATGTGTATTTGAAACCTTTTCCTAGGACCTAGAAATTATTGAGTTTTCAAAGACACAAACCAGAGCAATTTCCTAGAAGGTTCTACATGGTTAGTGGTTATTGTGATCACAGTCTATAAATACTGGTAGATTATTTTCTTCAGGAGCTTCTTGGGCAGAGAACTTAGAAAAACATTCTTAGACTAAGGAACTTCCTGCCCCTGATGGCACTGAGTAGTTTGGAATTACATTTAGTGAAAATGGCTTCCTTTCATATGTCAAGAAATTGTGGCATAATTTTAAATGAGATTGCTTTTTTCATTTAGCCTGTATAGCTAAAAATGACCAACTTAAAAAAACAAACATGTTTTTTCCTGTCGCTATATGCAGGTTGGGAATTTGAAGCAAGAGTATGAACTCATTCCAAATGCAGAACTCTTAAAGAGTCATGCCTGTTTAAAGAAATAATACCACCTTCACTGTTTAAAATATTGTAAGTCATGGGTAATGATTGGTGGGGGAGAATTTGTGTTTGTAGCCCAAAGGGTCAAATCCTCTAGAATCTTCCAAATTATATTCTTTCCTTTCAAAGAAGTTCATCACAAACTAGTACATTCGTTATTCTCTATTGAGTACACTTAGCCACCAATTACATGAAGATGTATTATAAAAATAATTGCCTTTCATCCTCATTAACAAACCATTAGGAAGAAAAATGATGGAAAAATCATTCAACATTTTATTAGTTCTACAACAGTATTTCTAATGAATCCTCTTATCAAGTTATGTGTAGAAAAGCATTTCCCTCACCATTTTTGAGTGAATTAGGTGGCACTTGAACAAAAAGATAGATACTCCCCTCATGAACACAGTACAGCATTCCCCATGGACTATGGAGATTCTTCAGTATCTGGGGGGAAAATTAAATCTCACCTTCCCACTGTTCCTTCTCACAGGCTTTGTAGAAGATTTAATTGAACCTGGCACACCCTCCTAGATTTTCTACACAAAATTCACTATTTGTTCCTTTTTGAGTAATTGCAAGGAAGCTAATGCATCCTGTAGATTGCATGGGCCATAAAGCTTGAGCAAAAAGGGAAGTGCTCTCAGACATCTCCATAAACCCGCAGGGAGCCGGCTAGGGAACAAAAGCCCCGCACCTGTGCTTTGCTCCAGCCCTTTCCTTCTGGTGGATGCAGAGGAGATCTGATTCCCCACCCCCACTACCCATCTGTTGCTACAGCTGAGCCCCAGTCATTTCCTGCAAGAAATGTTTATCAGGGTGCCACCTGATTGACTTTCACCCCAGTTCACACTACCCACCTTTGGTTCAGGGCCAGTACGTCATGGTTGGATATCTGTCTGAAGTGTCTGATTATCCTCATCAATAATTTGGGCTTAACAACATGATGTCCTGGCTGGTTTGAAAGGACGGGAGGCTATAGTCTGAAAAGCTCCTCAGCTACCTTTTTAAGTTCATTACAGGTAAAGCAAATGTACTCGAATCAATAAAATTAAGTCATTACCTGCCATGTGCAAGTCAGAGGACACAAGCCAGTACAGGATGAACTGCCAAGTGGCTCTTAGAAAAGGGCCCAGCCAAGTGCAGAACTAGGAGCAGGATTCCCTACAAGAGATTCAGTGGAGGCCATGTGAAGAAGGTAGCCAATGACTTGGGGTTTGGAGGCCATGCAGGATTTGAAAGGGCAGAAGGAGAGGGTGATCTCTGGCAGGTGGGATTGTATGAGGACAAATTAACAGCTGGCAATATGACAAGTATTTTGGGAAGACTGTCACAAGTCACCCCATCACTACAGTTGTTCTCAAACTCAGAATCACCCAGAGGGCTTGTTAGAACACAAGTTGCTGAGTTCCATAACTCCCCATCCTTCCTGATGGAATAGGTCTGAGGCAGACTGAGAAGCAGTATTTTTTTTAAGTTTATTTATTTATTTTGAAAGAGAGTACAAGTAGGGGAGGGGCAGATAGGGAAAGAGACAATCTCAAGCAGCCTCCGCTCAGTGCAGGGCCCAATGTGGGGCTTGAACCCACAAACAGTGAGACCATGACCTGATTCAAAATCGAGAGTTGGACGCTTAACCAACTGAGTCACTCAGAAGCTGCATTTCTAACAAGTTTCCGGGTAATGCTAATGCTGGTGCCCCAGGGCTCCTACTCTGAGAACCCCTTGGCAAGAATGTAGCATTTCCAGGGGGAAGATGTGGCTGAACAGGTGAATGGAGCCAGACTGTGAATGGCTTTAAAGTCAGGCTAAAGGGTTTGGATTATATTGTTTAGGCATGGGAACTACTGAAAGGTTTTGAAAGAAGTTGAGATGAATGTGGGCAACAAGGGAGGTGTTTCAGGAAAACACCTGACTGATCTGCTGAGAATGACTTGGAAAAGAAAAGGACTTGTCACAGGAGATCCTTCTAGTAAGTGAGGCCCAGGGTTTTAGGGCTTTAACACTGATGCTGAAAAGGGAATAGCAAAAGAAAAGAGATGGGGCAAAAACCTACTCATTTATCCACCCTTCAATAAAACTGAATTCCAGGAAGCGTTTGCATAAGATTTGACAAAATCATTTACTGGTAAAGCCTCTAAGCTAGTGGCTATCAAAATTAAGGGCAAGAGGCTCACCCGAAAGGCTTGTTAAAAAATGCAAATCTCTTCTCCTTATGTATTCAAAAGAACACAAAGGGGCTCTGACAGATATTTGTACACCCATGTTGACAGCAGCATTTAACGGAATATTATTCAGCCTTAACAAGAAAAAAATTTTGATACATGCTACAACATGGATGAACCTTGAAAACATTATGCTAAGTGAAATGAGCCAGACACAAAGGGATAAGTATAGTTATGAGTCCACTTACACGAGGAATCCAGAATAGTCAAATTCTTAGAGACAGAAAGTAGAGTCTACTAGAGGCTGAGAGAAATGGGGGAATGGGATTTACTGTTTAATGGGTATGGAGTTTTAGTATGAGATGATGAAAAAGTTCTGGAGATGGACGGTGGTGATGGTTGCAAATCAGTGTGAATATGTTTAATGCCACTGAACTATATACTTAAAAAGTCTTAAAATGGTAAGTTTCATGTTATGCATGTGTGTGTATACACATACATATATATACATACAAACACACACATATTTTATACACACAACTCAAATGCCTCAGGCAGCCCTCCAGCTGGAGATTGTGATTCAGTTGGTCTGGGTGGGGCCCAGGAATCTGCCCTTGAACACCTAGCCCACTATTCCAAAGCAGATGTTGGAAGATAACCTCCATCTCAGCACTAGGAAAAAACAATTCCTTGAAGTAAAGTGTTTTGTGAGTAAGAGGGTAGGGTTCCGCTTAATGGGAGAATTCTTCAGGTACCACTTAGACCAGAAGATTCCTTTTCCTGCCTCAGGCCATACATAGATGTCTGTAACATTTCTCTGCCTACACAAAATCTGAATAGGAGACTTCCTCCAAGATTTTGCTCCCCATTAAAAGATAGCCACATGGGAGAGTCACCCTCCTGCAACTCTTGCATTGCATGTTTTCTGTAATGACTACCAGAAGCAGAAATAGAAAGAGCAACATAAACACAGATGATGAGCTTTGTGTAGTTAGTTGCTGCAGAATGCCTGAATTTTATGGCTTGAACTTTGTACAATTATTGACTGCCTGAGAGCTCTCTTCAATGAGTATTAATTAATGTGAGGCAGGAAACAGTCTAGCAGGAAACAGAATGGCATATAGATGAGGATAATGGAAGTTAGAGACACAGAAACAGGATAATAAATGTGAACTGGGATCTGCATTAGGACCAAAATGGAGATACCACCTCAGCTACTCTCTGGTGATTTAAACCTAGAGACACAGAGGTTATTCCTGTCCAGCCTGAACTTGTGCATTACATAATTCTGTGAGTCTATGACCTGAGAATTATTGGATAAAACATATGTGATTCTCCAGCTATTCCAATTAGTGATTTAGGGAGAATAACTGTGAGTGCTGATGGAACCGGAAAGGCAGGAAACAAAAAAGAAGAAAGATGCTTAGTATGTAAATGACCTGGCAATAAAACAAAAGGAATATTTTTTTAAGTTTCATTTTTTTTAATTTTAGTAATCTCTACACCCAATGTGAGGCTCAAACTCAGGGCCCTGAGATCAAGAGTCTCATGCTCCTCCAACTGAGCCAGCCAGGTGCCCCAAGACAAAAGGGATTTTTAAGTATTTTTTAAAAACTGAGAATGTGATAGAGGGGTGATATGATGGTTAATGTTACATGTCAAGTTGGCGGGGCCACAGGATGCTGAAATATTTGGTCAACCATTCCGGGTGTTTCTATGGGAATGTATAGAGGAAGTTAACATTTGAATCAGTTACTTTGAGTAAAGCAGATTGTCCTCCATAATGTGGGTGGGCCTCATCCACTCATGCGAAGGTCTGATTAGAACAAAGGTCTCTCTCCAGCAAGAGAGAATTCTCCCACAGATTGTGTTTGGACTTCATCTACAATGTCAGCTTTTCTTGGTTCTACAGCACTCTAATAGCCTTTGGACTACAACCTCTGGATCTCCAGCCTGCCAGCCTACCCTGAAGGAATAGAAATTTTGGCATTGTGAGCCTCCATAATTGTGTGAGCCAATTCCTTATAATTAATCTCCATATATATACACACATTCATAGAGAAATGTACATACACACACACACACACACACACACACACAGATGCTATTAGTCTGTTTCTCTGGAGAACCCTGACTAATACAGGTGGTAGGTAAGATCTATAAATAGTTCCAGTAAGTTAGGAGATGTCAAATGTATGATTGTGGTGGTCTTTAAAAGGTCACAGATTCTTTGACATTCTTCCCATCTAGAGGTGAGGTATACATCCCCTCAAATCTGGCTATGCTTGTGACTGCTTTGCCCAGAAATTATAGCAGATATGTACTATGCAATGCCTAAGGCTATATGATAAAAGTCATGTAGCTATCTCCTTGCTCACTGAACACACATGTTCTTGGAGTCCCACAGGGCCATGTAAGAATTCCAAACATCCTGAGGCTGCCATGCTATGAAGAAGCCCAAACCATGATAAGAGGCCCTGCCTATGCTTTCTGGTGACGGTCTCAACTGAGCCCAGCTTTCAAGTCTTCTTGGCCCAGACGCCAAACATGAGACTAAAGAAGTTTCCTGATGATTTTAGCTTCCACTTATTAAAGTCTTCCCAGTTGAGGACCCAGCTACTATGATACAAGACAACTCATCCTGCTGAGCTCTGAATTCTTGATCTGCAGACTCCATGAACTTAATAAAATGGTTTATGTCACTATGTTTTGGGGTGGCTGTTAGTTTGCAAGAGATCATAGGAACAAAGACACCTACTATTTTAAGATGTATAGGGGGTGCCTGGGTGGCTCAGTTGGTTAAGTATCTGACTCTTGGTTTCGGCTCAGGCCATGATCTCATGGTTTCAAGAGTTTGAGCTCGCATTGGGCTCCACCCTGACAGTGCAGAGTTTGCTTGGGATTCTCTCCCTCTCTCTGCCCCTCCCCCGCTCGTGCTGTCTCTGTCTCTCTCAAATAAATAAAAAAAAAAAAGATGTATAAATGTCACTGATTTCTCCTTTATGTAGCTATAGAATCTGTTGCTTTATTTTAGTGAACATTAAGGAGTTTATAAAGATTTTCTAGGTGTACTCCTAACCTTAGCCCACTAATCATATTTTTACTTAAATTTATTTCAGTGACATTTTCTACCTTGGGAATCTTTAAGGATATAATCTTGGTAGAAGAGGAGGGAAACTTAATTTAAACTAATATATATTTGTTAGTTGTTAGCAAACTCTAAATAGTTAATTCCTATTTTCTGTTTTTTTCAACTTTTCTTTTTATCGTTGTATTTATAAATAATGGAATTTTAAAAATTCATGCAATTACTACCAAGGAGATTTAGCTGATCTGGTGTGGACCTTCCTGGCATTTGACAGTAACATCTTATTGCCTGTGATCTGGAAGAGGTGAGCACAGATTTTTAGTGGGTTTTAAAAACCTAAGTGATCTTAGCACTTTCAGCTACAAAGATCATTAATCTTGTTCAATGCAAGAAATATTAAGCCCATAATATGCAAATTTGGGCCCAAAATAATTAAGAGAAAAATTATTCTTTAAAAGCACAGATTAACTACTATGATAAAGTAATTGTTTTATTATCCTTAAAAGTGTAGTTACATAATCACCAGTGGTTTGTAAGAATTCCTTTAAATTAATTCAACCACATTCAGAACATTTTTATAGTGTGTCTGATACTTTACTGGACCATGTGATAAACATTTAAAAGTTAATATATAGAAAGTGACCTTGTGAATCTTCTACTCCAACGAGCACGGTAAGATCTGCTCACTTGAAACAACTACTCAGTAGTGCTTGCTGGAAAGGGACATTCATGCGAGAATCTAGAAGAATGACCTCTGAGTCCACAGAGCCTTTTTGTCAGACATAAAGGAAATCATTCCCTAAGTGATGGGAAATGCAGGCTTTCACTTCTTTTTCTAAGGCTTTCTAATAGTTTAAACTTGACAAGATCCCTTCCGTGTTTTCAGCTTGGTTGGTCACAAAACAAGGAAGAGCAATTCAAAGCAAAAATAAACTCCCCACAGAACTGGCATACCGGAATCTTACACTGGATAATTTTGCACTAGTTTTAAATGTTACTGAATTTGTCTCTTGCCGTAATTAAAAAATTTCATGAAAATGGCTGCAGTAGATTAGTAAGCAAAACAGCCCAGGCTTTTGTTTTTTTCTTAGGTCTGTGAAGTAAACTAGCCTTTCTTTCAGCCTACTCTTCATATAAATAACTTGGTCCTGGGAAATCCACCTCCCTTAGGATCTCAGGAGTCTGTTTCATGTCTCACTACTATGATTTCCAGAAGCAGGGGGGTGCCCAAGGAAGGCAAAAGAAACTTGGATTTTGGGTAACAAAAATGACATTGACCTCTATAATATATGTACTCTGTATTGTGAAAGAAATTTTAAGAAGAGGGATAGAGCAGAAAATTGTTGCTTTCAATAAACTTGTAATTTAAAAGAATAAGTAATAGTAATACATACATATTCCAAGTCTTAGAAAGATGAATAATTTATTTTAATACACTTACTGGAACTCCCAACTTTTGCAGCGTTTTACCTTATCTTTACCATCCAGTCACCTGTAGGGCCAGGAAGTATGGTAACTGGCTTAACCCCAACTTCTTGTGTTAACTGTGTCTGGTGTCTTAGGACATGCTGAGAACCAGCTAACCTTGAGCCATCTCCCTAACTCTCTCCTCCATAGGATTTGGTCTGATGAGTTGCCTAGTGGTCCAGTTTCCCTTTAGGACTACAGCACTTCCCTGACCTCACCTGCCAGAACTTTGGGTCCCTGTTTCTTGCCAGTAGGTCCCTTTTCAGTTGTCTATTGCTGCATAATCAACTTTCCCAAGATGCAATGCTTTCAGATAACCATAGTTTCTTCATGGTGAGGTGCCTCCATGCTCCTTGTCCCTCCCACCCAATTCTCCCTCTCCCTCCCTCTCTCTCTCTCTCTCTCTCTCTCTCTCTCTCTCCTCCCTACCCTCCCTTCTCTCCCCTTCCCCCACTCCCTCACCTAGGTTCATCCTTCAGGGCTAGTCACAGCATGGTAACTTGGGCTTCTCATACAAGAAGGTTTCAAAGTAGGTGGATTTCTCACATGGCCTCTGGCTTTCTCAGACAGAGTGTTCCAAGAGACAAGATTTGGATGCTGCTAATCTTGTAAAGACTGGGCTCAGAAACTTGCACAGCACCACTTCTGGCAAATTTTACTGGCCACAGCCAAAAGAGTCTGCCCAGATTCAAGGGGAGAAAACATAGACTTCACCTCTCAGATTGTCAAAAGGTTTGAGGTCGTCTTTAGTCTGCCATGACCCCCTTTCCCTGGAGTCCCTGTGGCTTCAACCACTGGTATGAGTCCTTCTGTGTTTGACTAGAACGTTACAAACTACTTGATATCGCTGTGCTTGACCACATTTGTGTCCGTGTTTGATCCAACAGATCGTGCACCAGTGCTGAGGACTGCCTAAACCTTTCTCATGAGCTTGCTGCACCCTTTTGGGCCCAGTGCTCTGACTGCCTACATGCTTTTGCTGGGAGCAGCCACTATGGACAGTGTCCCTGGTCATGCATAATCTCAACCATCTCTACCTTGGCCTCACTGTCCGTGACAAAGCCTGCTCCATGATAACAAGCACTTCTGTCTCTGAGTTTTAACAGAAACATTTCCTTAAAATGTGTCACTTCTTCCACGAATGGTGCCACTGCAGTGCTTGTGATTTGTTTATGAGGACAAGTACCTAATAGTCAAACCAGGTACCTACCAGGTCGCTGAAGCACAGTTGTCTCTGTATGTACATACGCATTAGACGGCTGTGCCAGGGTTTACTGAGGTGTTTGTAGGAAAAATAACCAACGGATATCATAATCAATGATCAGGGATATCAATTTGATCAATGACCAAATGCTAATATTTGTCTAGTGCTTTACCTCTTACAAACAACTATTATATACCTACCCTGTGTAGTTCTTGTGATATTGACAGTTGGTATTACTGTTAAAAAAACAAACACACCTCCTTTGGGGGTGCCTGGGTGACTCAGTTGGTTAAGCATCCAGCTCTTGATTTCAGCTCAGGTCATGATCTCACAGTTCGTGAGTTCAAGCCCCACATCAGGCTTTGCACTGATAGTGCAGAGCCTGCTTGGGATTCTCTCTTTCTTTCTGTTCCTTCCCTACTTGTGTGCTCTCTTTTCCTCTCCCTCAAAATAAATAAATAAAAACTTCTAAAACATGTTTTAAAAAATCTCTTTTGGAGAAGATATTATTAATAATAACAACATAGTGGTAAGTGATTGACATACATGGTCTCCTTTATTTTCACAACCATTGCTAATTCATTCATATTCATTCATTTATTTCATAAATATTTATTGAGCATTGGGCACTGGAGATAAAATGGTGGCAGAAAACAGATGTGTCTGTTCTCAGAGAGCCTGCAGTCTATTATAGGAGACTGATATTAACTAAATAATCTCCCAAGTCAATATGAATTTAGAACTGTGATCACTGTCCTGAGGTGAGGTCCAGTGTGGTTTGAGAGCAACATGTGGCCTAGTCCCTGAGGATGTGACCACTGACCTGATACCCCAGGAAACACTAGACATTTCCCAGGGTAAAGGGTGGGCAGGAGCCCATGTTCCAGATAGGGGGAATAGCTTTTGCAAAAGTCCTGTGCTGGTGGGGGCAGGGCATGATTCCTTCCAAGAACTGAAAGAAAGTTAGTGCATCTGGAGCACAACCCAATGGGGTACGATTAATACTGATCCCATTTTACAGATAAGGAAAATGAAGACCAGGCTGATAATACAGCCAGGAAGTGGCAAAGCCGGACCTTGAACAGAGTTCCTTTCATTCCTCAGCTCCTGTTCCTCCCTGTATGACTTGCTATTTCAGAAAGATCAATTTTAGCAGTGTGTTCAAGGAGGATAAAAATGTAGCATGGCCAGGGTGGGAAACCTACATCCTAGGCAAGAAAGCCTGGAGTTGCAGAAAACATGAGATGAGAATTTTGAGTAAGGCAGCTGAGCGGTGGAGAGCTTAGAGAATGAGTGATGAAGATCAAAGCAGTGGTTGAAGGAGGAGGAGGAGGGAAAGGAGGAGGAGGACAGGTTGGAGGAGGAGGTGGAGGGGCAGGTGGAGGGGGATGAGAGGGAGATGGAGAAGGAGGAGATAGAAAAGGAGAAGGAGAAGGAGGAGGAGGAGGAGAAGATGGAGGAGAAGAAGGAGGAGAGGGAGGAGTAGAAGGAGAAGGAGAAGGAAGGGGAGGAAGAGGATGAGAAGCAGGAGGAGGAAAAGAAGGAGTAAAAGGAGAAGGAGGGGGAGGAGGAGAAGGAGAAGGAAAAGGAAGGGGAGGAGGAGGATGAGAAGCAGGAGGAGAAAAGGAAGGAGTAAAAGGAGAAGGAGGAGGAGGAGTAGAAGTAGAAGAAGGAGGGGGAGGAGGAGAAAGAGAGGGAGAAGGAGAAGAAGGAGGAGGGGGAAGGAGTATAAGGAGAAGAAGGAGGAGCAGAAGGAGGGCAAGGAGGAGAAGGAGGAGGAGGAAAAGGGGTAGGAGTAGGGAGAAAAAGAAGGAGGAGGGAAAGGAGGGGTAGAAGGAGAAAGGGGAGGGGGGAGGAGTAGAAGGAGAAGAAGGAGGAGGAGGGGGAGGAGGGGGAGGAGGAGGAGGAGAAAGAGAAGAAGGAGAAGCAGCAGTAGCAGCAACAAGAAAAAAGAAAAAGGAAAGGGGGGGCTTGTTCTGTGATTAGGATTCTAAATTTGAAACAAGTATAGGTCAATCAGTCAACTAGTCTAGTCACAACTGATGATAATTTTAGTGTTTGAGCAGTCTAATTTGTCTCAATTTTCCTCCTCAGTGGTCTTTACAAATAGGTTCCATGTTCATCTGGAAAAAGAAGTTTCACTTTTATCCCCTCTGGAAGGTAGGGCTGAAAGGATTCAGTGACACCTCCAGTTCCTATTGATTCATAAAATGGCAGGTCTTCCAAATCTGTGCTGAAATACAGAGTTGGGTAAAGCAAGGTCCATCAGGTCTACAGAGAGACTGACCTGTAGTCTCTGGGCAATTAGGGACTTAGGAAATGGGAAGACCTCACAAGAGGAATAGAGCTCCTCAAACAGTGATGGTTAAAATGCAAACCTCCAGGCTCAATTCCAGTCTTACTGAATCAGGGTCCCTGGAAACAGTGTCTGGGAAGTTGGATTCTTAACATATTTCCTTGGGACTAATAAAGGATCTATAACAGTGAACGAGTTAGAATTAAAAGAAGGATGCCCCCATCTGACGTCAACCATATGAGATGCCCCAAATGAAACCACTGACTGAGCTCAGTCAATTCACAAAACGGATACACTATAATAAACTGTTGCTTTAATCCACTAAGTTTTGCAGTGGTTTGCTATGCAGCAATAGGTAACTGAAACACAGCTTCAGGTTTCCAAATGGCAGGCTTAAATCTCCAAAGACTCAGATGTCTACCATAGATGGCTGCACCATTTTCATTACACTCTTTCCAAGATCATCGTGGAAAAGAAAAGAACATAAAGAATAAGGCAGGAGACATCTTTATGGGTCAGGGGCCTGGAAATAAGGTGCATCACCTCCAACCACATTTTTGGGGCCAGAACTCACTCACATGGCTACACCTAATTGCAAGGAAGCTGGGAAACATAGTCCATGAGGAAGGGAAATGGGTTTAACGAATAGCTAGTCAGTCTGTCTCATGAATGGTTTCTTACGAATCTCTTTTTCATTGGGTGTGGGGGCAGAAATAACTAAACTCGACAAATATCAATATATTAGTGCCATCTTGTTGAAACAGTCCTTTTATATTGTATTTCTTCTCCCTTCTCCTGCTCCTCGCCAAAATGATATCTTGGTGTCTGAGGCTGGGAAAGGGCAATCTACATAACCTTGTGGCTTGGGAACAAGGAAGCCTCAGATCAGCACATGAGAGTTTGAGGGAGAGTTCCTGTTTTGCATCTAGAACCTGATCCCCTGCACAGAGTCTGGTCCTGTTTGGCATTTATGGATACCATGCTCTTAACTTCAGAACTGAAGTTTATGGTTTAGCCCGTCTAAACCATAAAAAGTTATGGTTTAGCCTTTGGCAGCCTGTTGGATACAACCTGTTGTTGCCGGCAGGTCAGTGGCTCTCTTAGGACTTCCATGTTCCCTTAGTAGGGACACAATGGAACTTCTGCCTCACCCAAGCCCTCAACCCTTCATGCTTCATCTGGATTTGGAGAATATGGAGTTCTTTGGCTTGGATCCCTTAGTTTGCATATAATCTACAAAGAACTGTGGAAGCCCAGTACAGCCTAGAAGGAAACTGAAAAGAAATAAAAAAGATAATCCCCTCCTATGAGCTGCCAGCAGTAACTGCCAGGATAATACCTCCTCTGTGCGTCCTATTTTACCTCTTGGCATTATAGTGTATAATATTTACATAATCAGAATACTTTATAGTTTTTAAAGCTTATTTTTTAAGGTTTATTTATTTATTTTGAGAGAGGAAGAGAGAGGGAGAGAGAGAGAATCCCAAGCAGGCTCCACACTGACAGCACTGAGCCCAAGGAGGGGCTGAAACCCACAAACTGTAAGATCATGACCTGAGCCAAAACCGAGAATCGCATACTTAACTGACTGAGACACCCAAGTGCTCTTGGAATAGTTTATATTTTTATTGAGATGGGCTTTATGTTTTTTGAAATCTCTAACAAAGCACAAAAGACACATTTTGAAAAATATATAAAGGTAATTAAACTGAATAACTTAAAAATGATATATTATATAGCTAACAATCTAAGAGGGAGGCAGAGATAGCAAAAATATGTTAAACTTCTCAGGTATCACTGAGGCAAGACAACAATATATTCTAAAACAGATAAATCAAGACCTATAAGTATCTGTATTTAATTCAGTTATAATGTTAAGTATCAGAAAAACAAAAACAAAAGCAGTAACAGCAACTCTGGGCGGGTGGGTGGGAATTGGAATGGAGGGTAGGAGAAAAAGAGCTTTCCTATTTCAGGATTCCTCTGCATGGTTTACATCTGAAAACTCACCTGCAGGGGCGCCTGGGTGGCGCAGTCGGTTGAGCGTCCGACTTCAGCTCAGGTCACGATCTCGCGGTCCGTGAGTTCAAGCCCCGCGTCGGGCTCTGGGCTGATGGCTCAGAGCCTGGAGCCTGTTTCTGATTCTGTGTCTCCCTCTCTCTCTGCCCCTCCCCCATTCATGCTCTGTCTCTCTCTGTCCTAAAAAAAAATAAATAAACGTTGAAAAAAAAAAATTGAAAACTCACCTGCAGATAATACTTTATGGAGAAAACATGAATGTTGAATTTCAAAATAAAACAGCCATCCTCATCAATAAGGAAATGCTTCAATAAGATATATATTACGTATTAAAATTACGTATTATTGTATTACACTACATCCATGATGTCGTGTTAGGTGACAGAAGTGAGTTATAGAACAATATAGTTAGGATGCCCATTTACACAAAAATTATATATATTCACCCACATAAGTATGTCGAGCGTAAAGACACCTTTGTGCACACAAGACAAAAAATCTACGGGATATACCCCAAACAATTTGAAATGTAGAGAAGGGAAGATTTTTCTTTTTTATATTTTCACGCTTCTCTCTCTTTTTTACTTTTTAAAAAGCAACATATAGGTCTTAGTTATAATTGTTCAATGTGAGTTTGCATTATGGCACTGTCTCGTAGAATCTGTGTAACATGGAGATGTCATGCAACCTCTTTGCCCTTCAGCATGCCGATTTTTACCCAGAACTTCCCACCTACTGCCCAACAGCATGTGCGGATGATGAAAGGCACAAATGTATCCTGGCGTCTTGTAAGAATGCTAGAAAAATGGCATCCTTTCCTTTTTCTCCTTTCCGAGTGAGAAATGGCAATCTGGGCGACTCGGAAAGAGGGGTGAGTTAGGGGGTGGAAGGTAGGGGGTGGAGGGTGGAGGGATGATTCAGACAGTGTTTAAAAACAGCCCTCAGATGCATATGTACGCAGTCATCTCCAGCTCCAAGATAACCATCCTCCCCTTTCCTGCAATTTTCTTCCCACTCCTGCTGCCATCCATTCTCTCCTAGACTCCTCTGTGTATTTATTTTAACCCAACTTTATCTGTATAAAATGTTCAGATGTAATTAAAATGTTCCAAGATGGAATAGCCCCTTTTTCATGCTCCCCTAAGTCATTACACTAGTTAATGGTGACCACTTGACCCATTAACCTCCTGGAGTACAGATTTTACTTTATGACTTTTTCTCTAGTGCCAAACACCCTGCCTGACATGTGGTAGTTATTCAATAACATACACTGAATCACTCCCAGAAAAACTTTTCTTCATCCTTTCCCTAATATTCCCATTGTTCCTATGCCAGGACCATAGCTAATTATGACAAAAAATATTTTCAAGAAAGTAATACATCTAAAACATCTGAGACGTATTTGCTTATTAATGCAAATGTGCCTCTAATTGGTCCAAGTTCAGGCTGGGGTTTAACCATGTGTGGAAGGAGGAAAATGAAATATTTTCAAGTCACTGAATTTTTCTTCCTATACGTACTGGCTACTTTAAGCCACACTAAGATTCTGGCCTTTGGTAACTGTTTTGAGTGTTCTTTGTTGGTCTTACCTCTGTGAGAGATTGAGAGGATGATATTTGGTTGGGACCCAGCAATCTTAAGAACCAAAATCCAATCCTACCCCAACCATGTGTCAATCTGCCTACTCTGGGTACCTGAGGAAGATATCTATCTGCACAGAGAGCAAAGGCTGACAAATTCACACTTTCATTGCCATGAGGATTTTGACCCCATCTGCAATACAGAACCCAGGTGACCTAGAATGGACTGTGTTGACGATGCTCTGTGCCTAAGGTAGATGTAGACCTGTGGAAAGTAGGCTGACAGCTTCTTCCTAGGATGTGACCTCCTGGTTTTTAAATCCAGGGTCCTTGGGAGGAACTGCAGAACAACTTCCTGCTGTCTCTAAATTTTCTTCCCTACAGCTGACTCTGAAATCGCTGGGTTTGGCTTTGTTAACATGACAATAATTACAGTCATTTTCATTAATTGCTCCCTATTTGAGCCTAATTGCCATGAAGTACAATAAAAATTATGCACATCATTCAATGTGCCATATTAACTTCAGATTTTATTTCATTACAACGTTAGATTTGGTTCATTTTTATATATTATTGCTCACATGGCTTGATTACATATACCTTTTAAAATAATCAGATGTATATCAATAAGCCAAATCAATGAAACCAGCAGGGAGCCCCATGAGGGACGAGGACCAAGGATAGAACACTGTTTCTGTTTCTCTCTAAGCTACCCCTTTATTCTCTCTTTCTCCTGATATTTTTGTTTCTCCATGCATATGGTGGAAGATGCTTTTTCACTGGGGGCTCCTGAGTTTATAGGACTTCTGTTCAAGTGACCAGCCCTGACTGATGGCTCTCTTTGAAGTCCAGTTCCAAATTCCCAGGAGAAAGAGTCTGGGTAACCAAGCCTGCTTGACTATTTCTGGTCCAATCAACTGTGGCCAGTTGATGGCTCCCAACCTGTGACTGGGCGGGTAAGTGTGGGGGTGGAAGAGCTCTCAACTTCCTCGAGTCTTTCTGCAAATTTGGAATGTGGGTGATAATGCATAGAACCTGTCTCTTACAGTGTTGGTGAGTGTTGCAAGAGACAATGTTTGCAGAGTACTTTGCACATTTCCAGCACATAGAAAGCACAGAATATAATACTTACATTATTGCCAATTCTCTCTTTGAGTTCTTAAGCCATTTATTTTGAGGTTTTGGGGAAGATGTTTTTTAAATCCCTAAACTCCACCCAAAAGTTAACACAAATAATCCAGGAACTTACAGAAATTATCTCAAAAAACTGTGTTTATTTTTCCCCCCAAATACTCTGAACAGTCGGTTAGGAATCTCCATAAATTAGATCCAATTTTGGAGAGCTTTGAAAGCAGAGTATGTAATATTTCTCTAATCCAGCAGGGGGCAGGCTTCCCAAAGATAAAGGCTCTGTGTTGCAGAGAGACCTTGCTCCTTGAAAAGGCAAAGGCGATTCCAATGAAAGCAGACTGTTGGCTTTCAGAAATACAATACCACTATTACCTTCAAGAAATATAAGAAATAAAAAGCATCAAAACATGTTTAAGAACCAGCAGAATTCCTGACTGAGTGACCACAGCGGCTTCTCATCATCTGCCAGGTTACAAGCTTAGGATATATACAAAAGATATTACCAATATCCCTAACCACCCTTATCTTTGCCTCTGCTCCCTCTCTCCCTCTATCTTCATTCTTCTTGTCACCCTATCTTATGAAAACATCTTAGGAAAGGTACCTGTGATTAAATTTTAAAGAAATTTAAAATCCTAGGAATTGTAGTTCACTGCAAACACAATAAAAAGTGTGACTGTTACTAGAAATAGCACCTGAATTTTCAGATGCCCTACCAGGAGTTATATTTTAAAAAGGTGGAATATTAGTGGTTGAAAACAAAGATATTGAAGGCAGATATGTCTGGGTTTAAAACCTGGCTTTGGTTCAGTATACACTGCTATCTCTGTGGCAAGTTACTAACCTTTCTCCTCATCTGTAAAATGGGGCTAATAAAACCTATTTTAGGATTACATGATGATTAAAAGGGATAATGCACATAAAGCACAGAGTGTTTAGCATGTAAAACACATTTAATAGTAGTTGCTATTGAAGTAAAAGTTTTTTTCTTTTTTCCTTTTCTATTTTAATTTTATTTATTTATTTTTTTAGTAATCTTTATACCCAACGTGGGTCTTGAATTTACAACCCCCAGATCAAGAGTCACATGTTCTTCTGACTGAGCTAGCCAGACACCCTTTTTGTAAGAAAAAAAATTTTATTCCAGTATAATTGACATACAGTGTTATATTAATTTCAGATGTATAATATAGTGATTGAACACTTCCATACATCAACCTAGTGCTCATCACAACAAATTCACTACTTTAATCCCCATCCCTATTTCACCCATCCCCCCCATCCACCTCTGTTAACCATCAGTTGGTTTCCTATGGTTAAGAGTCTTTTTTCTGGGGGCGCCTGGGTGGCTCAGTCGGTTAAGCAGCCGACTTCCGCTCAGGTCATGATCTCGCGGTTCTTGAGTTCAAGCCCCGCGTTGGGCTCTGTGCTGATGGCTCAGAGCCTGAAGCCTGTTTCAGATTCTGTGTCTCCCTCTCTCTCTGACCCTCCCCCGTTCATGCTCTGTCTCTCTCTGTCTCAAAAATAAATAAACGTTAAAAAAAATTAAAAAAAAAGAGTCTTTTTTCTGGTTTGTTTCTCTGCCCCCTCACCCCGGCTTGTTTGTTTTGTTTCTTAAATTCCACATATGAGTGAAATCATATGGTAGTTGTCTTTCTGTGACTGACTTATCTCGTTTAGCATTATACTCTCTCACCCCATCTATGTCATTGGAAATGGCAAGATTTCATTTTTTTAATGCTGAATAGCATTCCATTGTGAATGTGTGTGTGTGTGTGTGTGTGTATGTGTGTGTATCTCACATCTTTTTCTTTTAAAAGGATACTTACTCATTTTGAGAGAGACAGAGAGCAAGAGTGGGGGGTATGGCAGACAGAGAGAGGCAGAGAGAGAGGGAGAGAGAGAATCCCAAGCAGGCTCTGAGCTGTCAACACAGATCCTGACCTGGGGCTCGAACTAACGAACCATGAGATCATGACCTGAGCTGAAATCAAGAGTTAGTCAGTTAGCCAACTGAGCCACCCAGGGACCCCTTATACCATATCTTCTTTATCCATTCATCCATCAGTGGACATGTGGTCTGCTTCCATATCTTGGCTATTATTGTAAACAATGCTGCATTGGGATGCATGTATCTCTTCGAATTAAGTGTTTTTCATATTCTCTGGGGATAAATACCCAGTAGTGTGATTGTTGGATCATAGGGTAGTTCTATTTTTAACTTTTTGAGGAGACTCCATACTGTTTTCCACAGTGGCTGCACTAGTTGGCATACCCACCAACAGTGCACAAGTGTTCCTTTTTGGCCACATTCTCGCCAACACCTGTTGTTTCTTGTGGTTTCGATTTTAGCCATTCTGATAGGTGTGAGGTGGTATCTCATTGTGGTTTTGATTTGTATTTCCCTGATGATGAGTGATGCTGAGCATCTTTTCATGTGTCTGTTGGCCATCTGGATGTCTTCTTTGGAGATGTGTTTGTTCATGTCTTCTGCCTATTTTTTAATTGAATTATTTGGCTTTTGGATCTGACTAACGTCTTTATATATTTTGTATATTGACCCTTTATTGGGTATGTCATTTGCAAATATCTTCTCCCATTCAGTAGGCTGCCTTTTAGTTTTGTTGACTGATTCCTTCACTGTGCAGAACCTTTATATTTTGATGTAGTCTCCATAGTTTACTTTTGCTTTTAATTCCCTTGTCTCAGGAGACATATCTAGAAAGAAGTTGCTACAGCCAATGTCAGAGAAGTTACTGCCTGTGATCTCTTCAAGGATATTTTAGGGTTTCAGGTTTCATATTTAGGTCTTTATTCTATTTTGAATTTATTTTGTGTATGGTGTAATAAAGTGGCCTAGTTTCATTCTTTTGCAACACCATTTGTTGAAAAGATTGTCTTTTCCCCATCAGATATTCTTTCCTGCTTCGTCAAAGATTAATTGACCATATAATTGTGGGATTATTTCTATTCTGTTCCACTAATCTACATGTGTATTTTTGTGCCAGCATCATACTGGTTTGATTACTACAACTTTGTAATATAACTTGAAGTTTGGAATTGTGATGCCTCCAGCTTTGCTTTTGTTTTTCAAGATTGTTTTGGCTATTCAAAGTCTTTTGTGGTTCCATACAAATTTTAGTATTGTTTGTCTAGGTCTGTGAAAAATGCTGTTGGTATTTTGAAAAAGATTGAATTAAATCAGTAGATTGCTTTGGATAGTATAAACATTTTAACAATATTCGTTCTTCTAATCCATGAACATGGAATGTCTTTATATTTCTTTGTGTCACCTTCAATTTTTTAAATATTTTTTAAGATTTTATTTTTAAGTAATTTCTATACCCAATGTGAAACTTGAACTTACAACCCCGAGATCAAGTCACATGCCCTACCGATGAAACCAGCCATGCACACCACTTTGTCTTTAATTTTTTTCATCAATGTTTCATAAAGTTTTCAGAGTATTGGTTTTTCACCTGTTTGGTTAGGTTGATTCTGAGGTATCTTATTATTTTTGATGCTATTGTAAACGGATTCATTTTCTTAATTTCTCTACCTGCTGCTTCATTATTAGTGTATAGAAATGCAACAGATTTCTTCACATTGATTTTGTATCCTGTGACCTTACTTAATTCATTTATCAGTTATAGTAGTTTTTTGGTAGAGTCTTTGGGTTTTCTATATATAGTATCATGTCATCTGCAAAGAGTGAAAGTTTTTCTTCCTTACCAATTTGGATGCCTTTTATTTCTTTCTGTTGTCTGACTGTTGTGACTAGAACTTCCAGAAATATGTTCAATAAAAGTGGTGACATTCTTGTCTTGCTCCTCACCTTAGGGAACAGTTTTTCCCCATTGATATTGATGTGACATATCATGTTGATTGATTTGCAATTATTGAAAGACCTCTGCATCCCAGGAATAAATCACACTTGATAGTGGTGAATGATTATTTTAATGTATTTTTGGATTCACTTTGCTCGTATTTTGTTGAGATTTTTGCATCTATGTCCATTAGAGAAATTGGCCTGTAATTCTCTTTTTTTGTGTGGTGTCTTTATCTGATTTGGTATCAGGATGATACTGGCCTCATAAAATGAAGTTGGAAGTTTTCTTTCCTTCTATTTTTTGGAATATTTTGAGAAGAATAGGTATTGACTCTTCTTTAAATGTTTGGTAAAATTTGCCTGTAAAGCCATTTGGTCCTGGTCTTTGGTTTGTTGGAAATTTTTTGATTACTGATTCAATCTCTTTGCTGATAATCAATTTCTTCAAATTTTCTATTTCTTCCTGCTTCAATTTGGGTATACATTTCTAGGAATTTATCCATTTGTTTTAGATGGTCTAATTTGTTGGCATATAGTTTTTCATAATTTTCTGTTACAATTATTTGTATTTCTGTGGTGTTGGTCGTTATTTCTTTTCTTTCATTTGTAATTTTCTTTACTTGAGGCCTCTCTCTCTCTCTCTCTGAGTCTTTTAGTGGTTTATCAATTTTGTTGATCTTTTCAAAGAACCAGCTCCTGGTTTCATTAACCTCTTCTATTGTTTTGTTAGTTGTTAAATTATTTATTTGTGCTCTGATCTTTATTATTTTCTTCCTTCTGTTGGTTTTAGGTTTGGTTTTTATTTTTCTAGCTCCTTTAGGTGTAAGGTTAGGTTGTGGGTTTTTTTTTTGCAGTTTTTCTTGCTTCTTGAGGTATTGCTATAAACTTCCCTCTTAGAGCTGCTTTTCCTTCATCTCAAAGATTTCAGACCTTTGTGTTTTCATTTTTGTTTATTCCCATGTACTTTTTGATTTCTTCTTTGATTCTTTGGTTGACCCATTCTTTGTTTAGTAGCATGTTATTTAACCTCCATTTATTTGAGGTCTTCCCAGTTTGTTTCTTGTGGTTGATTTCTAGTTTTATAGCATTGTGGTCAGAAAAGATACATGGTATGACTTGATTTTGTTGAATTTGTTGAGACTTGTTTGATGGCCTACTATGTGATCTATTTTGGAGAATGTTCCATGTGCACTTGAAAAGAATGTGTATTCTGTTTTAGGATGGAATGTTCTGAATATATCTGCTGGATCCATCTGGTCTAGTGTGTCATTCCAAGCCACTGTCACCCTGTTGATTTTCTGTTTGGACGATCTGTCCATCAGTGTAAATGGAGTGTTAACATCCCCTACTATTATTATATTATTATCTATTAGCTCCTTTATGTTTGTTATTAACTGTTTTATGTATTTGGGTGTTCTGAAAATAAAAGTTTATTACACTGGCATTATATTAATAAATTATTATATTGGTATGATGCTATATTAATTTACCTCTATATTTTTATAATGGTCCCATTTTTATCTCATACATGTTAGACAATTTCCGGAGTGTTGCCCTTATGTCTGAACTGAAGGAAGGGATCACCTTTTAAATGGAACACTGACAGAGAGAATACAGAAGCAAATGGATGGGGATGTTTCTGGAAATTATCCTATGAAAATTAGTTGAAGGAATTGGGGCAGGGGTGCCTAGGTAACTCAGTCAGTTAAGCGTCTGACTTTGGCTCAAGTCATGATCTCATGGTTCATGGATTCGAGCCCTGCGTCGGGTTCTGTGCTGACAGCTTGGAGCCTGGAGCCTGCTTCGCATTCTGTGTCTCCCTCTCTCTCTACCCCTTCCCCACTTGTGCTCTCCCTCTCTCTCTCAAAAATAAATAATAAAAAAATTTGAAAAAAAAGAAAGAAAGAGTTGAGGCTATTTAAACTTGAGAGTATAAGATTCATGTGGAAGATCAGAAGTATTTTCAAATACAGAATTGCTGAAGGAAATCCTGACTGAGAGACCTGGATAAGAGCCTAATCTTCCCAAACAAGTGGGTTTTCCATTTGTTTCTGTTAGCTGCCTGAGAGGAATTACCACCCCCACCTCAGTTTGTTTATTTCTCAGCTTGGGTGTTCTTGGAACAAAGGTAATGACAGACCCATGGTTCAAATTATCAAGGGAAACTTTTTCTCCCCAGAGCCCAGACTAAGACAGAAAAGCATCCTTACTGCCTCCTTGAGACAATGAGTATATTTTTCCTGATTTACCCTTTTACTGTGAATAGGTCCTTGCTTCAAATTCTGATCATGATGCTTATGAAAACCTTTCTACAGGTCTAATATTTTATAGTTTAAAGAGTTTCTCTTATGTGAACATTTTCTTTGACTGTCACCAGAGCTCTGTGAAATGTACAGAGAATATCATCCCCATTGCAATTTGTCTAAGGACACATAAGTAGACAAGACAAGACTGGAATTAATATCTCAGGCTGGATTATGTGATGCCAATTCTATAATGTGAATTACACTCATTCTCAAGTGTCTGAAACACTGCCTTCATGTCAGTATGTTAAATTCTTTGGTTATCCCTTTTGAGGCCATAGATCTCTAATATAGAATCTCTGCTCTTACTTGGTATGTCTGATTCTAATACACCTTAGAGAAGAAGGTTAGTGTAAGAAGTGTGGTAGCTCTTTATTCCACTCCATGGCTCAGACACTATGCCTTTGGTACTTTGGTGCTAGATTATAACCACTGTCAGTTACATTTGAATCATTGGACTAACTCAGAACGAACATATTGTGTAATATAGTAGCTGCGAGAGAGACAAATTGGGATTGGGCCCGTTCTTTCAAATGTTGTTATCAGGGTAAGTAGACAGCAAATTTTAATGGCCAACCAATTAGACTAGAGCAGCAATAATCATAGCAGGCCCAAAGTCCTGAGGTCCTACAAATGCAGGTTTGTAAAGCAACATTTAATGAAAGTATAAAAATTCCTTTCCACTCTCTTTTCTATCTCTAATCTCAGGTAATTGCTCATCCATTATAGAGGCTACCATGCTATGTGAGGACATAAGGGCTGCCCTAATCATCTGCCATCCTCTTTTTTTCTGAGGCTACTTCTCTGTATAGGATAAAAAGTGCTGCCCAGCGCTGCAATACAATGTCTTGGATTCATTTCTTCCCTTTGATTTCACATAAAGGCTCTATATGCTCTGGGATCACTAACCTTAACCTCAGCCTGGCTAACAGAAACATTCACTGAAAACACTGTATCAGTCTGTCTTACCAACTGATCACATTTGTTCTTTTCATAAACACCATTCCATATATTCCCCTAGAATTCACAGAAAAACATAATAATAGCCAGAAATAATGGGAGGTTGCAAAGAATAAAAGAGCCCATTCTGTGGCACAAAAACAGACTCTCACATCAATGGAACAGAATAGAGAACCCAGAAATGAACCCACAAATGTATGGCCAACTAATCTCTGACAAAGAAGGAAAGAATATCCAATGGAATAAAGACAGTCTCTTCAGCAAGTGGTGCTTGGAAAACTGGACAGTGACATGCAGAAAAATGCACCTGGACCACTTTTTTACACCATACACAAAAATAAACTCTAAATGGATGAAAGACCTCCATGTAAGACAGAAAGCCATCAAAATCCTTGAGGAGAAAGCAGGCAAAAACCTCCTTTAGCTTGGCTGCAGGAACGCAACATGTCTCTGGAGGCAAGGGAAACAAAAGCAAAAATGAACTATCAAACTAAACTAAACTATCAAAATAAAAAGCTTCTGCACAGCGAAGGAAGCAATTAGCAAAACTAAAAGGCAACCGATAGAATGAGAAAAGATATTTGCAAATGACATATTGGATAAAGGGTTAGTATCCAAAATCTATAAAGAACTTATCAAACTCAGTACCCAAAAAACAAATAATCCAGTGAAGAAATGGGAAAAAGACATGAATAGACACTTCTCCAAAGAAGACATCCAGATGGCCCAACAACACATGAAAAAATGCTCAACATCACTCATCATCAGAGTAATACAAATCAAAACCACAATGAGATACCACCTCACACCTGTCAGAATGGCTAACAATAACAACTCAGGCAACAGATGTTGGCGAGGATGTGTACAAAGGGGAACCTTTTTGAGCTGCTGTTGGGAAAGCAAACTGGTGCAGCCACCTTGGAAAACAGTATGGAGGTTCCTCAAAAAATTAAAAACAGAACTACTCTATGACCCAGCAATTGCACTACTAGGTATCTATCCAAGGGATACAGGTATGCTGTTTCGAAGGGACACACGCACCCCCAATGTTTATAGCAGCACTATCAACAGTAGCCAAAGTATGGAAAGAGCCCAAGTGTCCATTGATGGATGAACGGATAAAGAAGATGTGGTGTATATATATATATATATATATATATATATATGTGTGTGTGTGTGTATATATGTGTATATATATATACACACACACACACACACATATATATATATATATATATATATATATATATATATATATATATTGCTGAGTATTACTCGGCAATCAAAAAGAATGAAATCTTGCCGTTTGCAACTACGTGGATGGAACTAGAGGGTATTATGCTAAAAGAAATTAGTCAGAGAAAGACACATATCATATGATTTCACTCACATGAGGACTTTAAAATACAAAACAGATGAACATAAGGAAAGGGAAGCAAAAATAATATAAAAACAGGGAGGGGGAGCAGAACGTAAGTCACTCTTAAATATGGAGAACAAACAAAGGGTTACTGGAGAGGCTGTGGGAGGGGGGTGGGCTAAATAGGTAAGGGGAATTAAGGAATCTACTCCTGAAATCATTGTTGCATTACATGCTAACTAACTTGGATATAAATTAAATAAATAAATAGCATTACATGCTAACTAACTTGGATATAAATTAAATAAATAAATAGCATTACATGCTAACTAACTTGGATATAAATTAAATAAATAAATAAATAAATAAATAAATAAGAGCCCATTCTGGTGAACAACAGCCAACAAATCATGCCAAAAGCCTTTTAATCTTTCTGGCCTTTGTCATGTAAATATGATTGTGTTAGTGCTAATAATCACTAATGATATCATCTATCAAGGTGAATGCAAGATGGGATGTGCCATTGTAGGAAATAAAGAGGTTTTTTATTTTTTTAATTTCTTTAAAATTTTTTTAAGTGTTTATTCATTTTTGAAAGCGAGACAGAGAGACAGAGAGTGTGTGTGCATGAGCAAGGGAGGGGCAGAGAGAGACGGAGACACAGAACCTGAAACAGGCTCCAGGCTCTGAGCGGTCAGCACACAGCCCGATGCAAGGCCTGAACCCAAGAACCGTGAGATCATGACCGGAGCCGAAGTTGGATGCTCAACCGACTGAGCTACCCACGTGCCCCTAAAGATGTTTTTTAAAATTAAAAAAAAATTTAATGTTTATAATGCTTATTTATTTTTGAGAGAGAGAGAGAGAGAGCATGAGCAGGTGAGGGGCAGAGAGAGAATGAGAGACAGAATCAGAAGCAAGCTTCAGGCTCTGGGCTGTCAGAGCCTGAGGCAGGGCTTGAACTCATGGCCCCGTGAGATCATGACCTGAGCCAAAGTCTAACGCTTAACTAACTGAGCCATCCAGGCACCCCAGAAGCAAAGAGGTTTAAAATCTCATGACTTTGGAAGCAGTCATGTGATAATGATGTGAATTCCAAGATCTGTCATGTCCTTTCAAAGGAAAGTCATCAGAAACAGAATATTGAGAAAAGATTTCAGTCCCATACAGTACATATGTGTAAATACTGTAGAAATGACTGTCACAAGGATATAAGTACAGCCCTATCACATTTAACTCAGCTGAAAAATCCACCTAAAACATTAAAATACCAATTCCTCCCTCTGATGGCCAGAAGTTTTATAACAGGGAGGTAGGATGACTTCCATGAAGAGAGCTGGATTTATATGTAGAAGAAGTTCGGCCAGCACCTGAGCATTCATCATGCAAACTTGCCACCTCAGTGCTTGCCAAAGCCTGGCTTTTCCCTGCTTTGATTCTGGGTGAATTTGTAAAGTTTGTGTATAAAGCTCCCAGATGCCTGGTTTTACCCCTATTTTCAATGGAACCAAGTCCCACTCAGACACTTGTCATCTCTCAAGAAATCTAATTTCTACCAAAGTGTGGTGTTTAAGCATTACCTCTTCACCTGTCCTAAGGGAGTTGCAATGTAACAAAAATAAAAATTTTAAGTTAAACATGGAGCAGAATAGTGTCTAGTGTGTGCTACCTACATATTAAGAAGATATGTAATAGTCTGCTTATTTTCAAAAATAAACAAGAAAGGATGAGACGAAATCTAATAAAAATGGTTACCCATAGAGCAAAGGAGAAAACTGGGAGAAAGAATAAGTATGAAGACAATCCTTTTCTGGATGCTTTGTTATTTGGTTTTGACTCTGGAGCAGAGGTGTCCCAGGGCCAGGTCACACTAGCTAGCAGGAGCCAGTTGTTAAGTTTGTGAGAATTTTATAAAACAGCCATTATTGAAAATTAAATTATATGAACTTAGTATTAAATAAATTATATTAAAATAGATAATAAATACTAACAACTCATCAGTCTCTAATCATTTTACTCCATTTTACTACTATTTATGCGACTGAGATTATTGTATTGTATGGTAGAAATATGACATAATGGTGTGCTACTGTGTACCTCCCAATTTCTGCATTCAGTGTAACACTGATAGCTTGAAATCAACCATGGTGGCAATATTTACACCAGAGAAACTGCAAAATCAGAGCTTTTATTCTAGGAAGACAGTTGTTAAATGTTTACCAATACATTGTTGCTTTGGAACCATTTAATATTTTACATAATTTAAAAATCAAAGGAAATTTAAAAAAGAGTAATCAATAGAAACAAAAGACAAACAAAATTGACAAATTTATCAAATATAGATTATTTAGCTGCCATAACAATTGAAAGAAAAGTTATTTCAAGTGACTTTAAAACAAGTATTTTGTCTGTAAATTTCTACTGGAATATATCCTAAATGGGAAAAAATGCAAAGAATTCTTCATCTACATTAAGCAGTCTTATTGAAGTACAGTGTACATGTTTATACGTGCACATGTGTGTGTATATAATATATATTTATATATATGCAAATAAGTAATTTTCTTATTAGGAACAAAATTGTTTTTTAGCATAAGAGAAAAGACATACAAATATAAAACCAAAAAATTAAGTAAAACTCTATAATCTTAAATTTATATAGTAAATATCAGTATGAATTCATGATTTGTGTTTCTTTTTTTTTTTTTAGAAATACTTAGTTGTAAGCTCTCCACTAAATGGGCTTGGAAGCAGTGACTACTCACCTGAAACAAACAATCTTAGCACCCAGATTAGGCTGTCTAAATATCATTTCCTACTAAAATGGAATGGGGGCTACTTAGTTCACTTCATGTCTGGGTCAGGAAGTCTAGCTAATGAATCTGAGATATTGTGTTTTGTCAGAAACCAAAGAAGCTATCAGAATAATGCCAATCTGAAGGGGGGCATCAATCTGAAAGGGCTCCTCTTGGCCGGAGATGGAACAGCTTAAACACACAAAAAACCCAAAATATATAAAAACTCATCAAATATATTAAATTCCATGACTTCACAATGATAATGTAAGTATAATTTTTAAAAGCAACTCATTGATTATCTTTCAACGATGCCAGTGAAATAGCTAGTTATTATGAAAACTAAAAACTATGGCAAGACAGCATTTATTCTTCCTTTTATTTATGAACTGGACTATCAGGTAACAAACTAAATGATAGAAGAAAAAATTTAAAAAAATAATTCCATCTAAGAAATGCAGAAATAGAGAATCCAATATCATCATTTTATAATCCCTAATGATATAATGGCTCTAGGACTTGAGCATCAGAATTGCTAAAACAACTGAGTGAAAGGCTGGTGGATTAAGGTACTGTACTTCAGATAAGGAAGAATAGTGTTCCCTGAGAGATGGGAAACAAATGAGGTGAGCCCTACAATTGCCACAGCTCTGACATTACCTTGAGAGATTTTCCAGGCCACAGTGCAGGACAGATCTGGCCAAGTGAACCTTGGTAGATTGCCAGAGTTGAGGACAGAAAGTACTAAGAAAGGTATTGTCTCAACAGTGGAAAATAATTAGCCCTTGGGTGACTCAGTGAGTTGGGTGTTCAATTCTTGATTTCTGCTCAGGTTATGATCTTGCAGTTTGTGGGATCAAGCCCCACATTGTGCTCTGTGCTAGTGGTGTGGAGTCTGCTTGGGATCCTCTCTCTCTCCCTCTCTCTCTGCCCCTCCCCTGCTCACATGTGCATGCTCTCTCTCACTTAAAATAAATAAATAAACACGGGGTGCCTGGGTGGCGCAGTCGGTTAAGTGTCCGACTTCAGCCAGGTCACGATCTCGCAGTCCGTGAGTTCGAGCCCCGCGTCAGGCTCTGGGCTGATGGCTCAGAGCCTGGAGCCTGTTTCCGATTCTGTGTCTCCCTCTCTCTCTGCCCCTCCCCCGTTCATGCTCTGTCTCTCTCTGTCCCCAAAAAAATAAATAAACGTTGAAAAAAAATTTAAAAATAAATAAACATTAAAAAAAAGAAAATAATTAGCCTTAGACTAAACATGGCTTTTGTCCAGCAAAACAAATCACAAAAAGCAAGACCAGAAGAGATCAAATTATTTCCAAATAACCATCCCAGAGCAAAGCTCAAGCATGTTTATGGGAACATAAAAATATCCAGCACCCAACAAGGCAAAATTCACAATATCTGGCATCCAATCAAGTAGGCTTGCAAGAAGCAGGAAAATATAACCAAAAATGAGGAGAAAAATCAATCAATCAAAGCAGACTCAGAACTGGCACAGAAGTTAGAATTAGCAGATAAGCATATTTAAACAGCTTTTATAACTGTACTCCACATGTTTGAAAAGTTAAGTACAGATGTAGAAGATAATGGTTTTAAAGGCCCAAATCAGACTTCTCTACGTGAAAACGACAATATGAAATGTTTAAAAATAAAATATACTGGATGAAATTAAATACAGAAAAGACATTGCAAAAGAGATTACTGAATTTGAAGAGATAGTAACAGAAACTATCCAAAACAAAATGCAATGAGAAAAAGGATTTAAAAAGAAAAAATGAACATCAGTGAGCTATGCACAATTTCAAGTTGCCTAATATAGGTATAATTGAAGTCTTTGAAGGAGAGAGGAGAGTGGTGTGGGAAAGAAGAAATATTTGGTTAAATCATGGCCAAAATTTTTTCAAATTTGGTGAAAGTATAAACCATAGTTTTAAAAAGTTTAATGAACCCAAGCACGAAAGAAGAACTACAAGAAGGTATATAGTCAAATTGCCCAAAACCAGTGATAAAGGGGAAAACTTTTAAAACAGTCAGAGGGGAGGGAAAAAAAAAGGTCTTGTTATGTACTGAGGAAAAGGATGTATCTTTCATATACCCCTAGTCTATGTAATTGTCTCATTGAAAACAAGGCAAGCAAGCAAGACAGTGGAGAAACATCTTTAAAGTACTGTAAGAAAAAAAAAACTGTCAATCTAGAATTCTATATTGCAGCAAAAATATAGAGAACACATTTATCATTCCCAAAAGTTTAGTCATGACTCCTTATAAATCCTCCTTCCTGCCAATCCCTGCCACTCTCTTCCCCTGGAACCCCAGGCTATCATTGATCCTTTCTCTGCCACTATAGATTAGTTTGCACATTCTAGAATTTTATATAAGTATAATCCTATAGAGTGAATGCTTTTTGTCTGACTTATTTCACTAGGCATAATTTTTTTCAGATTTTTCCATGTTGTTGCATGTGTGACCAGTTCACTCCCTTAATATTCCATTTTATAAATCTACCACAATTTATGTATCCATTTGCTTATTGATGGACACTTTTGAGTTTTTTCAATTTTTGGCTACTACAAATAAAGCTACTATCAACATTCCTATATGACACATGCCTTCCTTTATGTAGAATAAATAGCTGAGAGTATAATGGCTACATCATATGGTAGGTATATATTTAACATTTTATGAAACTGCCAACTTGTTTTTGAAAATTTTTTAACGACCTAGTCAGGTAAAAATAATTACTCCTCTCTTTGAGATGAGGAAATTGAGTCTCAGAGATAACCTGATGCTTTGTTCAATGTTACTCAGCCAGTGAGCAGTGAAATAAAAAAAAAAAAAAATACCAAACAAACTTAGTTTTCCCAACTCTGCACTTAGAGAAGCTTCCATCGGCCCCTAAAATCTCACCACTCATCTTACCAGGATACATTGTTATGAGAGAAACAGCAGCTTGGAGACCTGCTGTTAAGACCATGCTTCGAAAATTTATTCCATGAAACTTTAGTCTACAAGATGATGTGTGACATTTCCTTGACTTCTGCAGTCAAGGAAGTTTGGGAAGGGTGAACCCATTAGCCACCCACTCACGTAATTCATCATTCACACTGGAATATGGAGATGAGAAATTCTGTACTAACAAAAACCATTTATTTTTTTTTAATAAAGTATTTTCTAACCATTTTTGAACATAGAACTTTTGGGGGGGGCGGTGCTGCAACTTTTAACAGCCAGAGCTTGTAACTTTTAATGGGATGTTATAAGCTTATGATAATAAAACTGTGTTAGAGATAACAAAATTAGAGTTAGGACTTATAAGTAAGAATAATAGTAGAATCTCTTTTACCTGGCTTTTCAGGCATCATGAAAGAAACAAGTAGAGCCACAAGTCTCAGAGAAGTAAAACTCTTGCACCCAGGCATCAAAGTGAGGTTTCTGCAGTAATCTCCTAGACATCAGAATTAAACAATTTTATTTTTATGCTGACTCAAAATCGATTGGGTTTTTTTTTTTTAATTTCAAGCTGAGTTATTCATTGACATTTTGAACTTCCCTAAAAGAAAGAAAACTACTACACCTAAACCACTTCAGAGTTGATGAACAAACTGTCTGGAATGGTAAGGGCATGTCTTCTTTTGGGTCCTGCAGATTATGGGGCCTCACACAGTTAAGTAAAGTAGAAAAAGTCAAGAACAATTTGTTGACCTCAATGGCCTTTTCTCTACAGGAACCAAATTCTATTAAAAACTATATTCCAGGCCATATTTATGCTTTAAGAAAAAGGCACCAAAGTTTGATTTAGACTGTCCAGGTTGCCTCTTGAAACTGCCATTGTTGTTGTTCTGACTGTGATTTTTTTTTGATGTTAAAAGAATTTTCCCCATATCAAAATGGAGAGGATTTCAAAATCCAGAAAGAATTAGTTTGCCAGTTCTTCCTGTCTACCCACACTGTCAGAACTTTACAGAGTGATGCAGGCAGCAGGATGGCAGAAGGCTGTGGAGAAAGAAACTCTATGTTCAGGTTATTCTCTATTTGCCCCTTTGGAGCCATTCTCTGTGCCCTGTGCCCATGGAGGATGACTTTCAGGGATTCCATCACTTCTGTTTCTGTTTCCTCTCCCTCTGGTCTCTGATTAGATCAGCCAATGGGAAACGCCAATAAGATACAAAATCCTGGACCCCTCTGCCACCTCTGTGCACCCTCCTCCCTGGCAGTGCTCTGGCTGGGATTGCCTCCTTTCCCCTCACCATGCTTCTGTCAGATGACCACCCCCCTCGACCTGCCCTGCCCCCATCCCTTCAGGCTTAGGGATGGCAATGGCTTCCCAGTGTTGCTTATCCTAAGGTGCCTTGCCATCCCTTATTTTTTCTCTTGACCCTGATCCTACCTCTGTCAATAGTTCCTTTATTAAAGTTCACCAGTTATCCCTTTGAGTGTGCCCAACTATGTTCTGCCGGTATTCTGACACATACTTCTGTTCTGATGTTAAAATTCCTATTAAATTTCTTAATATCATACTATGCTTAAAAGTTGTGATATGATGTATTTTCAAATTAGATGTCCTGCTTTGAGAGATAATTTTTTTATTAAAAAATGTTTACTTATTTATTTTTGAGAGAGAGAGAGAGAGACAGAGAGAGAGAGAGAGAGAGACAGAGAGAGACTGAGAGGGGAGCGGGGAAGGGACAGAGAGACAGAGGGTCCCAAATAAGCTCTGCTGTCAGTGTAGAGCCAGACACAGGGCTCTATCCCACAACCTGAACCATGAGATCATGACTTGAGCTGAAATCAAGAAGTGGAGGTTTAACTGACTGAGCTACTCATGCACCCCAGAAAGGGGAATTTTTTAAATGTAAAAGCCTAATATGAATGAAGTTATTTCATACTAAAATGGTGAGTCCTAACTTCTCCTTGGGAAGTGGGTTTTGGGAAAGCATTTTAGCTACTTAGACCGGCTGTCAAAAGTGTATCTTGTCTCCTAACTTTACAAAGTGTGTTCACAAAAAGTTCTAAGACATGCTGGCCCCAATCCAGGCCACCTTCTCACCCTTACCCAGGCCTGTGATTCCTCTGGATAAAGGACAGTCTGTTTGCTTCCCTGTTTCTGAACCACATCTGCTAAACTGGAGCAAGTCAGAGGAGCTGGTGGTCTGACACTCCACAACTCCTTCCAATTCTTTTCTGTTTCGCCCCCTATTCTCTTGCCCACCGATTGCCATTTTGCATCAAAATGGCTTGTTTTCCTTTTGGCTTTCCCCTTTCCTCTTGTCTCTAAATGCCAAGGCTATAAGTCTCAACCACATGGAAGGTGCATCACACTAATGTGTAGTAATGAGAGCTAAAGTTCTCAAGTTTGCAAATATATTAAGGTTATGCCTTCAAATAACATAACTTTCAATCATCTAAAATCCATAATGCTTTCTTGAGTGGGAGGAAGAGATGTGAAATTACCACTAATGTATCAGGAAGTAAGCATCACTGGCAGCCTTGCCTATCCGTTACTGATGTACATTTAATAGCCCCGGCCATTACAAATAATTGTCGTGTTTTATTTCTGCACACACAAAAATTGTTTTTGATTCATTAAAATCTGGGCATGCCTGTGGGAATGTCACATATTTAAATGTCATCCAGGAAGTGAATTGTAGAACAAAAAAGGTTGAGCACAGCTGCTCCAGGGAACAACTAAGACAAATCCCATTACTGTAGGAAATCCCCAGTGGAAGCCTTGGTACGAATCAAGAGAGAAATTCTCTATTGTAATAATTACATTACTATATACATGATCTTGAATGGATCCTGTCTTACCTGCTAAAGATCGTTTCCCCATCTTCCCCCATCAACATCTGTTTTTGAAAGCCATTTTTTTTCCTATAGCATCTGAAAAAATTTCATACAGGCTAAGGTTGTTAACTAGCCCCACTTTGCTTCATTCTTACTTTTTTTCAAGTGGAGCAAAGTAAATTGCCCTATTTCCTGTCGTTTTTCAAAATAATTTCTACCCCCAATGTGGGGCTCAAACTCAGGACCCCAAGATCAAGAGGCACATGCAATACTGACTGAGCCAGCCAGGTGCCCCACCTTATTTTCAGTCTTTTGAATTCATCAGTCTTGACTTTCTGATGTTGACACATAATTGTTTGAACATAATGTATATGTTTGCATTCCTTTTTTTTCAAGCTAAAAGTAAAATCAATTTAATGGGACCCAGTATTAAGATGCTAGGCTGTGTCTACACCCATTGTGCAAAGGGATATGCTAACAAAGACTAGACATACACATGGTTCTTCTTTTGTGGACCGGGGAACTGAACCTTTTGTTGTTATTTGAGCTCTTAGATTAATGCTTCTCACTCCACCCTTGATTTTAGTGGCTTTGACATCTCAAAAGAACAGGTAAAGGAAAAGTTACGAATAAACAAGTGGAGATAGTCTTTGGCCTTATTTTGGTTTTGTTTTGTTTTTTAATTTTTTTTTTGACAGAGAGAGAGAGAAAGAAAGAGAGAGAGAGAGAGCATGAGCAGGGGGAGGGGCAGAGAGAGAGGGAGACACAGAATCCGAAGCATGGCCTTATTTTGTATAATCACCTAAGTACATGTCAACTCACTACAGTTAATTAATTTGTCTTTAAATGATACATTTAGAGACTATTAAATGTTTTATTTTCACAGGTAGACTACTCTCCTCGGTATTCAAGAGGAACAAACCCTCATGTCTCAAGTTGGAAAGCATTCATGCAAATGGTTTCCAAACTTGAGTGTGTGATTTTGTTTTCTCCACAAGAGGAGACATTAGGTGCTACAGTTCTGAGAAGGAGTCGATAGGGCTTGCCTTGCTGGCTGCAGCAGAGGCCTGGGAAGAGCCCACCCTATAAGGAAGGCCCTGGCTGGGGAAGGACAGTTAAGTGGGCTCTGTTGAGCAGCAGACTCTGCGAAGGGTCTAGTGTAGCAGGCAAACACAGAACACTGTATCCAGTGGATCACATTACCAACTGGATGTGGTTGATGAGAATAGCAACTGACACCAGAGAGGGCCATCAGAGCATGTCCCTACAAGGGCACCGATATAAAAATCAGGAAGAAACAAGTTTCATAGAGCTACACACCAGGCTGCGAGCACAGGGGATACTATGTTCCAGTAGCTAGAACTCGAGGGGAATTGGTAAGAAAAAGGCAGGGCCAGTTCTAAAGGTACTTACACCAGGTACAAGAAAGAGGAGACCTATTTGCAGAACTGGGTAAAAAATGGGAATTGGGGCTCAGAAATGGATCCCATTGTCAAAGTGGGACACAAGGGCAGAGTAAGGGCAATAGTAAAGCTAGGAATGCAAAATCCAGAGTTTCACAACTCATCATTGAGTTGTGAATGATGAGAAGTTGTCAATGATGAGAAGGCTCATCATTGCCTTCTGCTAAAGTCTGATTTGATCCTAAAAGGGAGGGCTCAGAAATTTCTTCCTCAATGCTTAAAAAAAAAATTCAGTTTCCTGACCTTGTCTGTGACACTTAATATTAGTCAGGATTCCTGAGGCAAGTGACAGAAATCCAATTAAAATTAGATTTAGGGGCGCCTGAATGGCTCAGTTGATTGAGCGTCCAACTCTTGATTTCGGCTCAGGTCATGATCTCACAGTTCATGAGATGGAGTCCCACATCAGGCTCTGTGCTGACAGTGTGGAGCCTGCTTGGGATTCTCTCTCTCCCTCTCTCTCTCTCTGGCTCTCCCCTGCTCACACGTGCACTCTCTCTCAAAATAAGTAAATAAACTTAAAATAAAATAAGATAAGCTTTAAGCAACCACAATAAAAGGAATTTATTGGTTCATGTAACTAGAAAGCACAAGGGTAGATCTGACAATTATAAACACAGTTAGATCCAGGGGCTTAAATACTCCCTCAGATTCTTCTCCAATCTTTCACTTCTACTTGTCTCTACCTAGCGGTGGGTGAATAGATGTTTTAGCAACTAGGTCTCTGAAGGAAAACAAAATTATGTGTGTATGTACATGTATAAGCTTATTGCAAATGTTACTAATAGAAAGGAGGTATAGAATGACATGAATAATAATAAAATATATAATACTCTTTACATAAATTTGATATAGCTGATTTATTTCCATAGAATGCTTTTGTTGATTTTTGCCAAACTCCTACATCTGTAGCCAAATGTGATTGTTTTTAAGAATGTGTATAGCTCTGACCTGAATGTTAGTTGCTATTTTCATGTACAGGAAAGATAATGCTGTAAACTAAATTGTGTCCCCCACAAATTAATGTGTTGAAGCCTGTTATGTACTGAAAGTATTCCTCCAAAATGCATATGCTGAAGTCCTAACCCCCAGTGTGATAACATGAGGAAGGGGGGACTTTGGGAGGTTATTAGGCTGAAATGAGGTCATGAAGGTGGGATCCTCATGATGGATTAATGTTTTTATAAGAATAGAAAGAGACCAGAGTGTGCTCTCTCTCCCCTCCCCCTAAACCCGCCCCCACCATGTAAGGACACAATGGGAAGGTAGCCATCTGCAGCTGGGAAGGGGTCCTCATCATGCTGGCACTTTGATCTCAGACTTCCAGTTTCCAGACCTCAGAGAAAAAGAAAGTCTATTGTTCAAGCCACGAGTCTAAGGTATTTTGTTTTAGCAGCCTGAACAGACTAAGACAAATCTCTAAGCACCACTGTACTATATTTGGAGATAGGGCTTATAAGGAGGTAATTAAGTTTAATGATGTCATAGGAGTGAGGTGCTAATCCTATAGGATTGGTGGCCTTACGAGAAAAATAAGAGACCTCTCTCTTTCTGCATGTGAACAAACAAGGGATCATGTGGGCACACAGCAAGATGGAGGCTGCTTAGAACTCAAGAGAAGAGGCTTCAGAACAAAACCTGTTTCCAGCACACTGATCTGGGACTTCCCAGCATCCAGAACCATGAGAAATACATTTCTGTTAGTTAAGCCACACAGTCTATGGTACTTTGTTTGGCAGCTCAAGCCTACTAATCCAGACAAGAAAGATGAAAGGGAAACAATAAATATATATGTGGGAACTTCACTCTTTTTGCAATAACTGACTTCTTTGTTGAATTGGATTGTAGCTGTTGAATACTAGAATAATATTTCCTCATTTCTATGCACTATTTCTAATGTAACATCTTTAGAATGACACACCTTTAGGCTTAATCTGCATAACATTTTCTCTATAATTTTGCTAAATCTAGAAACAGAATTATCAAGTTATGCCTTGTGGTCCTAATCTGGCCTGCTGCTTGTTTTTTTAAATAAAGTTTTATTGGAGCACAGCCATGTTTGTTTATGTATTGTCTATAACTGCTTTTGCACTGAATTGGCTCAAGTAAGTAGTTCTGACAGATGATATGGTCTGCAAAGCATGATTTGTTTGCCATTTTCTCTTTCACAGAAAATGTTTACTAATCTCTGGTCTAGAAAATAAACAAAACAATAAATTAAGCCTTGATTGGTAGTGTTTGTCAATTTCTATAATGTAAATATTTCCAGCATGGCTGATTTCAAACTACTGGTGTAAATGTCATTGACCACAGAATTGAGAAGAAATGTGCAGTAACACATCATTATATGGTATTTCCATCATTTAGGAAACAATAGCCATAAATAATCATAAATAACATCATAAAATAATTAGGAAATGGTGAGTTTTAGATATGTATTCCCCTTATGTATAATACTATGTATTGCTTTTAGTTAATGGTAAGTTCATGTCATTTGTTTTTTAGTAATGGCTATCTTTAATGACTGGCTCACAAATTTCATGAAAACTTAACAATTGGTTCGCACAGGCCAGTTTGAGCTGGCTCCTGCACACCATTATTTGCTTCTTTTGGCATATTGACCTCACTCTCTTCTTCTGGGAACAGACTCCTGGCTAGAAAGTTGGCAGCTGGCTGCCCCAAGCCCACTTCTTAAAGTCTATCATACAAAGATGTGAAACTCTTGACCCTCCAACACATAAATCACATTAGTCCTTGGACCAATCACTTTGGCTAGAAGATGAGGGAGGGTACAATGACAGATAATACCACTAAGATCTGATGGAATGAGGGAGGAATTGTTTCTTTTTTGTAAAAAGTGGTGCTAGCCAAATAAAAAGAAACCAAAATTAGTTCCTTAAAATCCTAATTGCCTTATTCCAAATGCTTGTCAATGTTGAACTGTGGTACCAAGAATTAAATACAATACCTGATTGAGTTATATTCAGGACAAAGCACAGTTGAGAGAAGCACTGCGCTAGATGTGTTCATCATTATTCTACTAATGCAGCTTTAAAATGCAAACTCTCTCTCAAAATGTATTAACCTCTTTAATCTGGTTCATGTTGACACTTTAATCAATGAAAACACCCAACATTTTTCTTGAGACCTGCTCTTAAAGGTATTTTCCCCATGATCTGGATTTATAAAAATTGACCCTTTTTTAGTCCCAGTGTGGGAATTTACATTTCTTTTCTCAGTTGTTATTTATTTCAGCCCCACTTTATCAATAAGTTGAGATATAATATTTTGATTCTGTTATTTGGTATATTTTCTATTCCCACCAGTTTTATTTTGTTTTCATATTATAATTATTTATGATTTTCATGTCTTCATTCTAATCATTGTTTTTTTAAATTAGTCAATTTATTTTGAGAGGGGAGAGGGGCAGACAGAGGGAGAGAGAGAATCCCAAGCAGGCTCTGTGCTGTTACCACAGAGCCCAACTCAGAGCTCCAACTCACAACCCATGACATGAGCAAAATCAAGAGTCATATGCTTAACTGACCGAGCCATCCAGGCACCACTTCATTCTTGTCATTGTTAGACAATTCTTTAACAGGAGAGATTCCTTTCACATACTACTAGAAGTTTCTTTTTACATTGCCATCTATCCATTAAGTAATTCTCTTTTACAAAGAGTACTTAAACCATTACAAAGCCAATCCATACACCATTATTGTGTATAAGCTCTGTCTTGTGCATAAAGATATCAGGAGAGACCAATGACATAGGACAATTATATTTAATTCTTCAAACAATACTCTAGAGGAATTATTATGCAATTAATAGGATTATGATTTTGTTTCTTGTGAGAAAAAAATAGGATTAGCACTTTATGTTGACTATGGTTCTAAGGTAGATCACGGTAAGGCCTGTAAGCCCCTTTCCAGAAGACAAAAATTTTGATGTTGCAAAAATGAAAGAGACCATATAATTATTTTGCAAAATTTCTATACGCCTTTCTTTAATAAAGCATAGAGAGGAACTTGCCCAATGAAACTGCCTAAGCTGAGTTGACAACAGGTGGTGATGTCTCCACAGCTCACAATTTCTGCCTTGGGGCTCTTAATAAAGGAGTTCACACACCTCCCTTCCTTGTGGTACTCACTTAACCACGCCCATGGAGTTCTTGTGTACTTGTGTGTGGTAAGGATTGTTGTTGGCAATGAGTAGGGAGTAGTATCCCTGACTGCATGTATATACCGATGAAGAAATTCATCTGTAATAAAATGTCTTAAAATAGTTTAAGTAAGGGGCGCCTGAGTGGCACAGTCGGTTGAGCGTCCGACTTCAGCTCAGGTCACGATCTCGCGGTCCGTGAGTTCGAGCCCCACGTCGGGCTCTGGGCTGATGGCTCAGAGCCTGGAGCCTGCTTCTGATTCTGTGTCTCCCTCTCTCTCTGCCTCTCCCCCGTTCATGCTCTGTCTCTCTCTGTCTCAAAAATAAATAAACGTAAAAAAAAATTAAAAAAAAATAGTTTAAGTAATATCTGTTATTGTTATTGTTAACAAGTGTTAACATTATTATTGCTAATGTTGTCTTAGAGAAAAATGAGGATAATAGAAAAATTATTTCTTTAAGAACATAGAAGCTCAACTTTGCTTTCTGAAATTATCTCAATGATTTTAAAAAGAATCAAACTTGGCATAGCCATGGGGCACAGTGGGTTGGTTTGGGGCTTGGGGGTATCTCTCATTTGAAAAAGTTCTATAACAAATCAGACCCCAGAATGGGACTAAATTTCCTCCTGGTTGTGTGCCGTGACAGTCATCCTTTGAGATAACAGATGTCTGTGTCTAGCTTGCTGATGAGGGAAGGGCACAAGATAACAAGAACTTCACAGGGAAAATACAACAATTATTGTGTCAAACAAGTGTCATGCCCCATCAGGTTGTATAGGCTGATTCTTGCTAGACTTTCAAGATTGTGGCACTTGTTTGGGTGTCCCTGACTTTGTGTCCCAGCCTGCATCTTTTTCACATGGCCTTCCATGTGAAAGTACTCCTCAGAGTACTTAGGTTCCTGCATTGCTTTCCATGACTGCTTCCCCATTTTCTTCCTACTCGAGATGATTTCTGGTTACCTTGTCAGCACTTGGCCCTGTACAGCCTCCCATCTCTCTTCAGTCATATTCCTTCTTAGCCTCAGACAATGGAACATGCATACATTTCCCTTGAACATTCTACAAGCTGCTTTCTCCAAGTCTAGAGGAATGCTTAGCCACTCATAACTTCTCTTCCTTCACATTGAAGGGAGACTCCCATCACTTCCCTCTTTCTGACCAGTCCTTCACATTGGCTAGAGGTACAGCCAGTGTAGCTGTTGTCCTCATTGTTTGCCCTACCCTATCAGAGGAGAAATTGTCAGCAAGCTAGCTAAGGATTTATTAGATGCTCCTCTTTAGGTAGAATAGCATGTCTAGAATAAGTATGATGGTTTCCAGCTTTCCATTACTAAATATAGCTGACATGTCCTTCTGAATTTCATACAGGGTTTTATGCTTTTTTGACATGTCTCTTTCATTGGTTACTTTTTTGAAATGGAAAGAAAATCCCTTCCAATACCTTATTCCAACTGACAATTTTATTCCTTTGGGACTTTGTAACACCAATGGTGTTATATTTACTTTTCTCTGTGAAAGATCATATTCGTTTTATCTCTTACCTATGTTCTATAAAGCTTACTTATCTTCACAGTAATGCATTAATCAGAGTGCCTGACACATGATAAACTGTAAATAAAGGCAAGTTGAATAGAAACAAATAGGTAGAAACACATACAAAGCCTTAAATAATTTTTAAGGCTCTTTCCCCAGATGTATTTTCTGGACAATAATTGGGCTCTTTCTTCACTATTATTCTTTTCTCTGTATAGCATGGGCTTACATTTTATGAGTTTATAGTTCTGGAGCTTGAGTCTGCAGTCCTAATATGTGCCTATGGACTTACTAGGATTCAGAATTACCTTCTTGCTCCCCCTCAAAAAATAAAACATTGAGATTCAGAGAGTGCTAGAGAAAGCCACAGTGAAATTTCCTTATAAAACAGCCAAAGAACCAGATTCCCATGATTCCCTTAAAACAAAGATCATTCTTTGTATTATTTGAAGTTTCACATGAGAGAGGTGTCTGCTTTTCAGGAGGCTGTCTTGCATATTTGGGCCTGAAAGAAACAGTAAGGAGGAGGAGAAAGAAAAATGTGAAGACTCAGAGGTTTTATTCTAAAATATGAATAAGTCACTGTGGACAGTGTTCCTAAGAGAAACCTAGAAGCAACTTTTATAGGAAAATCAACAAGAACCTAACTGAAGATTCAGGAAGAGTTGATTTTTCCCACGTAGATAAAGAAAAATGGCATTGCAATGCAGAATAAGACAGCTATTGTTTTAGGTTTAGAAAAGAGTAAGTCTGAGAGGAAACATGATAGTTTAAAGTAAATTGAAGAAGGGAAGAAGGACTGAAAGGAATAGTGGAAATATGGCAACTATTTGGTCAAAGGATCATGTTAAGAACAGTGTGTGTGAACAGGACACATTGTTTTTTCTTGTTCCTTATCAGTGAACATTTTCTTTTAGAGTTACATATTTTTACAGACTAATTTTCTAGGAAAGCATTTGATCTTAGAGCAAATAAATTACTGGAAATACTTATCTGAATCAGAGTGAACTTCCAAGTTCTTAAATGAAGAAACATCATCTTTGTGCTCATGAGTAAATTTCATCTGTTAATGATGATATGGTCTGATTACTCCTGTCTTCAATAATTCCCCTTTCCCACCACTATGTCTGTGGACATTGACAGAGCTCAGTCCTTGGCTTACTGCTCTTCCTTCCTGATGCACTTTCTTTGATGTCTACTTGTTGCCAGCAAACTTCATCAACCCACCAAAAAGTGATACCCAAGTCTTTATCGCTAGCCCAGATTCGTGCCCACCACTTCCACCCCTGTGATTGTGTTATTGGATATATCCCGCTTCTACATGATGCTGTGACCTCAAACTCCTCAGTCAAACTAAACATCACATCCCTCCGTCCTGCTACCTAAGCTTTTCCTTGGCGGGTAAAGGGGAGACACTGGGAAGTTAATTGGTAAACAAGGGGCAGATAGAAGATATTGCCACATTCAGATAGGGACTTAAATAACAGATGTAAGAATGTTCCTCTCTACTTTAGGACTGCCTGTTCTGACCTCTGATCCTGAGTCTCGGAGCTATTTCTTCCTCATAACTCTGACCTGGTGGGTTACTTTTTTTTTTACTTTGAGGTCTTAAAACTTCTTGAGCTGATTAGTCTCATCCTGTCTGTCAATCCTTCACTTTGATAATAAGTCAGTATACTACCATTAAAGAAAAAGAGAGAATATATTAAATATGTTTGTATATTCACAGAATATTTCAAGTAGAACACACAAGAAATTAGTAAAAGTTGCTGAATCTAAGTAGAGATATTAGGTAGTTAGGGGCAAGGAAAGAGAGACTTACTTGTCAATTAAACCCTATTATAGATTTTAAGTTGCTGTAGTCCTCCTTTCTCTCTTCCTTCCCCTCCTCTTCCTCCCCATCCTTCTCCTCCTTCTCCTCCTCCCCCTCTTCCTACTCTTCCTTCTTCGACTTACATGTATCATGTACTTTCAAAATTTAATGAAAAACTATGTGTCATTCTTTGTTCAGTCAGAAAATAATGAGTACCTACTATATGTCAGACACTATTGAATAAGTAAAAATAGAATTACCATATGATCCAGCAATTCCACTTCTGGGTATATGACCAAAAGAACTGGAGGCAAAGACTCTAAGAGACATTTATACACTGTGTGCCTAGCAGCAGTTGAGTAATCACAACTCAGTAATCACTCAGTTGAGTAATCACTCAGCTGAGTAATCCCAAAACAGCCAAAAGGTGAAAGCCAAACAAGTGTCAATCAGCAGATGAATGGATAAACAAAATGTGGTCTGTAGTACATACAATGAAATATTATTCACCTTTAAAAAGGAAGGACATTCTGACGCATGCTGTAACATGGATGAACCTGGAGCTAAGTGAAATAGGCCAGACACAAAAAGACAAAATACTGTATGATGCCACTTACATGAGGTCCATGAGCAGTCACATTTCCAGAGACAAAAAGTAGAACAGTGGTTGCCAGGGGCTGGAACAGTGGGGGAATGGATGTTATTGTTTAATCAGCACAGAGTTTCAGGTTTGCCAGATGAAAGAGTTGTCGGCATGGATGGTGGTGATGGTTGCACAGTAGCACTGAATGCCACTGAACTGCATGCTTAAAATGGTTAAGACGGTAAATTTCACGTTGTGTGTGTTTTACCACAATTTTTACAAAGTAAAGCAAACTAATCTTATAGAGTGCAAGTAGTGTCAGGAAAACAAAACTAGGTGACAGGACAGGAAGTAATGGGGTAGGTTACGCAGAATGGTCAGAAGAGGCCTCTCCAAGGAGACAGTGTCTGAATGAGATGGGAACGATGGAAATGAGCGAGCCAGGAGAAGGTCTTGGGCACCAGAGGAGGCAGAGGAGCAGCAGTGTGAAGGCTACCAATGGGAAAGAGCTTTGTGTACTTGAGGAGCAGAAAGAAGGCAAGAGGGAGGCAGGGCAGGTCTTCTGCCGAGGCAGCCACACCATTCAAGTCAGCAGGTCGACACTGTTAACTGACCACGCTATCTTTGCTCTTTTTATGGAGGAGTTCTAATTACTTTTATTGATTCATATCCTTCTCATAGGATACCAAGATTAAAATTTCTTCCTAATGGGTTTCCTCAAGAGTCTGAAAGTGAGAAAATGTGGAGGCCTGGGGACAAGAATGATCCCAAGTGTCCAGAACTGCAGGCAGACAGTGGGTACCAATTTGACTCAGTTTTGAGTTTAGACTCAGAGGCTTTCTAACTGTGTGAACCTTAGTCAATTCACATCTCTGGTAATCAGTTTCTTCCTCTGTCAGAGGAGATTCATTATAACTCCTTCCTTATAGTGTTGCAGTGAAGATCAAAGTAATTATGAATAACCAGTTGATATATTAGTTATTATTATGCTATTGATTTTCTGGTCCTGTCTTACCTCACTTTAGAGTGATTCTAGCTATCTCAAAGGTTATCAATATAAAATTAACAACTAGTGTAGGCAAGGGAAACAAAAGCAAAAATGAACTACTGGGACCTCATCAAAATAAAAAAGCTTCTGCACAATGAAGGAAACAATCAGCAAAACTAAAAGGCAACCCACAGAATGGGAGAAGATATTTGCAAATGACATATCACATAAAGGGTTAGTATCCAAAGTCTATAAAGAACTTATCAAACTCAACATCCAAAAAACAAATAATCCAGTGAAGAAATGGGAAAAAGACATGAATAGACACTTCTCCAAAGAAGACATCCAGATGGCAAACCGACACATGAAAAAATGCTCAACATCACTCATCATCAGGGAAATACAAATCAAAACCACAGTGAGATACCACCTCACACCTGTCGGAATGGCTAACATTAACAACTCAGGCAACAAAAGATGTTGGCGAGGATGCAGAGAAAGAGGATCTCTTTTGCATTGTCAGTGGGAATGCAAGCTGGTGCAGCCACTCTGGAAAACAGTATGGAGGTTCCTCTAAAAACTAAAAATAGAACTACCTTATGACCCAGAAATTGCACTACTAGGCATTTATCCATGGGATACAGGTGTGCTGTTTTGAAGGGACACACGCACCCCCATGTTTATAGCAGCACTATCAACAGTAGCCAAAGTATGGAAAGAGCCCAAATGTCCATCGATGGATGAATAGATAAAGAAGATGTGGTATATATATAAAATGGAGTATTACTCAGCAATCAAAAAGAAGGAAATCTTGCCATTTGCAACTACGTGGATGGAACTGGAGGATATTACGCTAAGTGAAATCAGTCAGTCAGAGAAAGACAAGAATCATATGACTTCACTCATATGAAGACTTTAAGAGACAAAACAGATGAACATAAGGGAAGGGAAACAAAAATAATATAAAAACAGGGAGGGGGACAAAACAGAAGAGATTCATAAATATGGAGAACAAACTGAGGGCTACTGGAGGGGTTGTGGGAGGGGGGATGGGCTAAATGGGTAAGGGGCACTAAGGAATCAACTCCTGAAATCATTGTTGCACTATATGCTAACTAATTTGGATGTAAATTTTAAAAAATAAAAAATAAAAAATAAATAAATAAATAAAATTAACAAGTAGGTTTAAAAGAAAAGACGTGACATGTAGTTCCAAGGACACAGAGAGGAGAAATGGCAAGATATAAAGTACTGATCCTGGCAACTTTAGAAAGTTTGGGCCTCTGGAAGGGCAGACCCTGAAGACCACACACAGTGGCTTCCATGAAGCTGGTCAGCAGGTCTCCTTTGGACGGCTTCCTGAGATCACAGAGTATGGAAACCTGGGTTTCTACTTTTCTATGATTTGCTGGTGACAAAGAAGAGAATGGCTTAAAATAAATGAGATATTGATACTTGAGTTTGTTCAGAGAATTAATTTTAAGTGACTCAAAGAACTTCATTGATAAGGGGAATTGAGAAACATTAGTATGGATGAAGAGAAAAAACTTTTAATCCCCAACATTTTGGCCACAGAATAATAATGTCTTTGGGGATTGGGTAATGCTTTGGTGATCTTTCAACATACTGTAAATTATCTTTTCAATTGCTGTAATAGATCCACCTAGATAATTTTTTGAACTTTATACAGCATGAGCAAGTTGTTGTAAGACATGTCTAAGTTCATTATCTATGGAAAAATATGTGTTGAGCAAAGTGTAGTTGGATACAGGGAGAATATCTTGGGTAAGTGACTTGTTCAAAGAGGACATGTAGCAGCACATAGCTGACTCTTATTAAGATGTCAGTTCCGTGAGGCACAGATCATGTCTACATTGGTCACTGCTCTATCTGCAGAGCTTGTCTCAGTGTCTGGCACACAACAGGTTATTAATAATATTTATTGAGAAAATGAGCAAATGAATTAATGAAGTGGTGGTATCAGCAATTTCTCAAGTTTACCAACTTTCGTGAAGAGTGATTTTTCTTCCCAACATGGTGATTCGAATCACAAATCTATTGAATAAACGTCCCTCATTTCAAAGGATGTTGATTACTCAACCAGCCTTTAATCAGAGGCTGCCTCAGAGACTGACATGGGGAAGTGCAATCCCTAAATACTCCAACCCTCTTCAATCAAAAGAGCTCTCTTTTCATTTGGTTTACACATGGATAGTCTGTGTAACTTTTATTTGGCCACTAAATTTAAAATGTGAAAAACTACTGCATTACATAGCTGACACTGAATAATTTAATTGGGCCATAAACAAATAAGAACTGTGTGAAATGATGAATAAATATATCTATATGGATAATTGTGCAACATTCCCTAAAAGTTTCCTCCTTCTCCTCTCCTTTGATGAATTTTGAAACATTAAATATTCTCTTACACTGTGCTTCCTTCTAGGCATTTTCTAGACTTTTCTCTACCATTTCTGATTTGTCCTTTCTATCAAAAAGTAAACTGCCATGAGCGCACATTCCTTTAGTGTTTGCTTTCCATTAGGTAACTCTGAATGGTAGTAAGTTTCACTAGTCCCAACAGTGGTGCTACTAACCCCAAAGATCTTTACCAGAAAGCCCTTAAGAAGTGGTTCTTCTGAACATGGGTTAGAGAAATATTTGGGGCCAAGTAGCTTTTCAGAGCCCCGAAATCATTCAATCACTCCAGTTGGTCAGTTGCCCGGAGCATTCAGGGATAGCTTAAACTACAAAGCAGCAATCTTAAAGGAATCATACCTCTCTGTGTATCAGACCTCTAACCTCTCTACCATTGGGAGAAAAATGTTCTAACCAGAAATCTTATGCACAATTGCATTCTTTCCTATGGATTAAACTATTCCTTACATTACATTTTTCCTACAATAACACACCCACCTATTACCATTATGATTATTTTTGCTAAGATTATATAGCTCCAAAAACAAAAAAAAAATGTCTTTCAAAGTTTCCCAGGAAACTAGGATGTTGGCAAGATATCATTGAAAACAACATGAAAATGGTGGGTGGTGGGAGGAGGTGGAGAGAGAATTTTGTAACAGAATTTCAATGCAGTCAAAACAATATACACTATGCTGCTGAGGTTCTGTGAAGGCTGGAGAATAAACTACACCAGAGAAATGGTTTCAAACACACAAGGCAAAGGCGAAGGCAAAACACTGACAAGCAAAGGAGGCTGGTTGAGCTGGAAAAAACAGCAACACATAAAGACCAAGACATGAACTGGTGGAGCTAAATAGTAATTAGTGACTGGATATCGAGCAAAGACTTAATTAATATTCCCAAGTTACAAAAGAGCCCCTGCAATGCATTGCACACTCAACCCTCTAATGAGCATGAATTCGTGTTGTGCCAGTAAAAGAATAAGAGAAATTGCTCCTGTCATTTGCTTTTAAGATGGTTCACAAAGGAAAGCAACGTTGTCATATTTTGTTTGTTTGTTTGTTTGTTTGTTTGTTTCTGGCAGGGAAATTGATGAGGCCTGCTAACCACATTCATCCTTGGACAGAACATCCCTAACTGTCCAGGTTATCATCAGTGAGTATTTTTCCATAATGTATTTTATAAATCAGGAGGTGCAGATTTGATATTATCTGATATGACAACACCAACAACCACAACTGAGGATCCGTTTTACAATGGAACATTGCTTTCCTGATCATTAACATTCAGAGGTAGTTAAAAATATATTGATCATGAACTTCTGTTTTCAAACACAGGGTACACTTGAACTAGAGATTATTCTATTATTATTTCCCATCTGGACCAAGTTTTAAAGGAGCGAAAAGCCATGTATCTTTAATGTGAATACTAAATTTTGATGAATTACCATTTAAAATTTCACACTTTTGTTACTTATTTTATTGCTAATGGCCTTTGTTGGCATAAATTCATTGACACTTAGCGTAATACTTATCTTTAGAAGATGAGAAAAATGGATTCAACATCAACCATAACTATCTTGAACAATACTTTAAAGACTTTTTGTCAAATAAAAAATGTACTATGGTAGAAAAAGAAGCCATGGCTAGTGAAAAGAAAGGAAATACAGAGAACTATAAATTCATTAATTCCCAAAAATATCTTTAGTTTGAAATAAACATATAATTTTTGTAAAAAGAAAATGACAAAACCAAAAACTCCTCATTAAATCTATTTGGCTTAAATAGTACACTCTAGTTGAGGCTTTGTAGGAAATTTACAATTATACTATAAATAAACTATTAAACTAATGAGAACAAGGGCTTCTAGGAAAGAAATAGTTCTTAATAACATTAAAGTGCTTTTAGAAAGTATGATAGAATAATCTTCTCCCAAAGACGTTCATGTCCTAGTCTCTGGAACCTATGAATATTTTACCTTTCAGGGAAAAGTGGACTTTGCAGATATGATTAAGTTAAGGTTTATGAGATGGGGAGATTATCCTGATTATACAGGTAAGCTCAATGTAATCACAAGGGCCCTTGAAAGAGGGAGGCCAGAGGAGCAAAGTCAGAAAGGGAGATATGACAAGGGAACCAGAGGTTGGAGTGATGCACATGGAAGATGGAGGACGGGGTCACAACGCAAGGAGTGTAGATGACACAAAAGATGGAAAAAGCCTCAAAACAGATACTACCCTGCAGCCTCCAGAAGGAACACAGCCCTCCTGACATCTTCATGTTAGCCCAGTAAGTCTCATTTTACACTTCTGATCTCCAGATTGTAAGATAATAAATTTGTATTGTTTTAAGCCACTCAACCTGTGGCTTTTTTGCTACAGCCCCAACTGGAAGCGAATACATAAAGCCTATGAAAAAAATAAAAATTCTCTCTGTATTCCTATTTCCCACTGAGAGCCATCATGAACTACTTCTGTGTTATATTTACATAAATATTCACAAACATGCCCTTTTCAAAAATTGGGCTATACTCGGGACTGCTGTTCTGTCTAGTTTGATGTTGGGGTTTTGAGGATTTTTAAAATTTTTTTAATGTTTATTTATTTTTGAGTGAGCGAGTGAGAGAGAGAGAGAGAGAGAGAGAGAGAGAGAGAGAGATTGACAGCATGAGCAAGGGAGGGGCAGAGAGAGGGAGAAACAGAACTTGAAGCAGGCTCCAGGCTCTGGGCTGTCAGCCCAGAGCTTGACGCGGGACTTGAACTCACAAACCACGAGATGATAACCTGAGCCAAAGTCAGACTTGAGGATTTTTTTTACTTAAAATTTTGTCACTAACATTTTTCTAAAGCCCACATATGACTTTTTAACATTAACTTTGGGTGGAATGGGGGATGGGTGGGCAGTAGGAGAGGGCAGCTCCTGTAGTATAGTCTGTCTTAATGTGTCCAATCCAACTGGTGGATATTTAAGGTGACATTTCCCTCATTTTTGTTTTACTACTATAGGCAATATTTGGTGAACATCCCTCTTCATCAGTAATAACCTAAACTAAGAAGTTCAAATGGAATGCACTAAAAAAATGTTAACTACCACACCATCTGAAGACTCCATGATGATTCAAACTGCTACTGTGGTATGTTTCTGCTAGCTTTTTGTCAGTGATCTTTGAGTAATTTTTGGCCTCCTCTCTATTTCTTCTTTAATACATCTTGTATTTTAAGGTCCCTTTCAGATGGCCATTTAAAGTTTTGCATACACTCCAGGTGAATCAGTGAGGTTTCTTGATAACAAAAACAGAAACATAGATTATGCAGAAAATTATTTAGTCAAACGATATTGAGTAGCTCAAAGAATGACCAGCAGAGCTGAAAATCCAGTATGGAAACTATTCAACCAGCACCGCAGCTATAGCTATGTTATAACATACTAGTCCCACATCAATTTCACTGCTGAGCATTCATCAACATACTCTATACACGGATGCTGAACTCAGACATAGGCACCACTGACATTGTCTGCCCTATTCTTCCTCCCTTCCCACCTATGAAATGGACATGGCTGCCAGAGCCACTGCCTCCATAGCAGGCTTTCTCTGTCCCTGCTTCTTCTGGTCATCCACTCCCTTTTTAAAATCTGGGGCAGGTGTTTCTCATGGCTAAGCATCAAGTAAGACCCTAAACTCAAAGGAACCAGGAAAGAAAGTCCTCCACATTTTCAGCTCCTACAATGGGAAATAGACTCTGACTTCCATGAAGCCCCAGGTGCAATTAAGCCTCCAAAGATAGAAAAGGGTCTTTAAATACTAGGTCGACAAAAATAATTATGCACATCTGCTACAAATGACAGTGGATCTTTGGCCTCTTGACTTTTTTCCAATGGACTATTAGACTTGGTTGAAACTGTGCTCTTATCCTTCTGGGGCTAACATTAGAAGTTACGGTAGACCAGGGGAACCAGGAAGCACATTTAAACACAGGAGAAACTCCCAGCACTTTTTTTTTTAATCTTGATTTTTTAAAATTTTTATTTATTTATTTATTTATTTATTTATTTATTTATTTATTTTAATTTTTTTTTAACGTTTACTTATTTTTGAGACAGAGAGAGAAAAAGCATGAATGGGGGAGGGTCAGAGAGAGGAAGACACAGAATCTGAAACAGGCTCCAGGCTCTGAGCTGTCAGCACAGAGCTCGACGCAGGGCTCGAACTCATGGACTGCGAAATCATGACCCGAGCCGAAGTCGGCCGCTTAACCGACTGAGCCACCCAGGCGCCCCTTTAAATTTTTAAATTTAATTAATTTACTTAGTTTTTCAAGTTTTATTTAGAAATATTTGATATATATCACTATAAATTTAAGACAAACAGCATGATGGTTTGATTTATATACATTGTGAGACAATTACCACAACAGGTTCAGCTAATATCCATCTTCTCATACAGATACAATAAAAAGCAAAAAAGAAAAGAAGGAACAATTTTTTCTCATTGTAATTAGAACTCCTAGGATTCATTCTCTTAACTTTCCTATGTCATGTAGCAATGTTAACTATAATCATCATGTTGTATGTTACATTCCTAGTACTTACTTATCTAATCACTGGAAGTTTGTATCTTTTGATGACCTTTTTCCAATTCATCCTCTCCAAACCCTCCACTTCTGGTAACCACAAATCTAATCTCTTATGAGTTATTCTTTTTCATTTCACATGTTAGTGAGATCAGACAGTATTTGTCTATCTCTGACTTATTTCACTTAGCATAACGCTTTCAAGGTCCATACGTGTTGTTGCAAATGGTAGGGTTTCATTTTTTAAGGCTGAATAGTATTTCCATATTATATATTTTATATATATATATGTATTTTTTATGTGTGTATATATATTATATATATATAAACTGTGGAGTGTGTGTATACATTTTATGCATGTATTTTAAATATATAATATATATATTATATATACTACATATATATAATATATATATATACACTCACACACACACGCATAAAATGTATACACACACACACACATACACACACACCACAATTTCTTTATCCATTCACCCACTGAGGGACACTTAGGTTGTTTCCATGTTTTGGCTATTGTATTTTTAAATTTTATTTATTTATTCATTTATTGATTGATTTATGTATTTGCAAGTTAGTTAACATACAGTGTAGTCTTGGCTTCAGGAGTAGAATTAATCTTGATTTATTGCATTTTTCAGATTATAACTCTTTGAATGTAAGAACTTTCCTCTTGGGGCGCCTGGGTGGCTCAGTTGGTTAAGCATCTGATTTTGGCTCAGGTCATGATCTCAGGGTTAGTGAATTGAAGCCTGCATCCAGCTCTGTGCTGACAGCTCAGAGCCTGGAGCCTGTTTCAGATTCTGTGTTTCCCTCTCTCTCTCTCTGCCCCTACCCTGCTCACACTCTGCCTCTCTCTCTCTCTCTCTCTCTCCCTCTCTCTCTCTCTCTCAAAAATAAACATTAAAACAAAATTTAATGTGAAAAAATTGTGTATTTACAGGTGAAATAATATACTGTGTTTTTTTATTTGTAAATCAGATATTTTTTTAAATATGAAATTTATTGACAAATTGGTTTCCATACAACACCCAGTGCTCATCCCAACAGGCGCCATCCTCAATACCCAACACCGTGGCAATGAGAAAGAATGAAATAATATACTGTTTTAAATATGCTTCAAAATTATAGGGGAAGGATGTTAAGAGGATGAAGTATAGATGAAACCAGACTGGCCATGTGTTGAAAAGATGCTCAACGTCACTCATCATGAAGGAAACACAAATCAAAGCCACACTGAGATACCAACTCATACCAGTCAGAGTGGCTAAAATGAACAAATCAGGAGACTATAGATGCTGGCGAGGATGTGGAGAAACGGGAACCCTCTTGCACTGTTGGTGGGAATGCAAACTGGTGCAGTCACTCTGGAAAACAGTGTGGAGGTTCCTCAAAAAATTAAAAATAGAACTACCCTAGGACCCAGCAATAGCACTACTAGGAATTACCTAAGGGGTACAGGAGTGTTGATGCATAGGGGCATGTGTACCCCAATGTTTATAGCAGCACTTTCAACAATAGCCAAATTATGGAAAGAGCCTAAATGTCCATCAGCTGATGAATGGATAAAGAAGATATGGTTTATATATAGAATGGAATACCACTTGGCAATGAGAAAGAATGAAATCATGCCATTTGCAGCAACGTGGATGGAACTGGAAGGTATTATGCTGAGTGAAATAAGTCAGTCAGAAAAGGACAGATATCATATGTTTTCACTCAGATGTGGAGCTTGAGAAATTTACCAGAAAACCATGGGGGAAGGGAAGGGGGAAAAAAGTTAGAGAGGGAGGGAGGCAAACCATAAGAGACTCTTAAATACAGAGAACAAACTAAGGGTGGGTGGGGTGGGTAGGGAAGAGGGGAAAATGGGTGATGGACATTGAGGAGGGCACTCGCTGGGATGAGCACTGGGTGTTGTATGTAAGCCAATCTGACAATAAATTATATTCATAAATAAATAAATAAAACAAAAACAACAAACAAACAAAGACTGGCCATGTGTTGATAGTAGTTGAAGCTAGGTGATGAGCACTGAGGATTCATTAAAATATCCTAATTTTGTATCTATTTAAACATTTCCAAGAAAGAATAAAAAAGAAGAAATTGTGTAAAGTCATATTTATTCAGGCATATATTAATTTCAATCATTTTAGGAGGGCAAAGAAACCTTGAGTGCTTTTCCAATGAAGAGTTCAGCCAGATCATTTCTATGGGTATGATTTTATCTGTCGTGATCTAAGAACCATTTGGCTTTTACTTGGAATATGATAAGATGGGCTTGGTTACTCCCTATGCCTCATTTTTCCATATACTTAAAAAAGCAAATGTACCTTTACCTTTTGAAGGAAGCAATTACCACAGAGTGGCTTTCTGCCATTTCAATTTGTGCCATAAATCTCAAAACTTTGTTCAACATAAGTCTTTTCATTAAAAAAAAAATAGGACTTCCTTTAAAAAACAGTATTCACAAAACACAGTTTCCTCCACCTCCATCTATTTCAATGCCCATTCCAGGCATACCAATACCCAAGCAACTATTAATTTTAAGTATTTTTTTGTGGGGAAAATATCCAAGAATTCTACTCTTTTCTCCATTTCTCTTCAGATAGTAATGCAAAAGATCAATTTTTTCTTTGTCATGGTCATTGTCTTTCTAGCTCAGGGATTTTAGAACCAAATAGAGAAATGAACATTCTGTCTTTTTCATTCTGGCTTGAAATTTGACACACACTTTTACCAGAAGAAAATATTTTATACATATTGAAGAAGGAACAGAAGTCATTTAATCCTCTTGTGTTTTCTTTGAAGAGAGAAAAAATTAATTTGGACAAGAATGATGCTCATAGGAATTCTTTTTTTTTTTTTTTTTTTTTTTAAGACTCCGTGGAGGAGGATGGGGAGCTCTTTTTTTTTTTTTATTTTTTTTTCAACGTTTATTTATTTTTGGGACAGAGAGAGACAGAGCATGAACGGGGGAGGGGCAGAGAGAGAGGGAGACACAGAGTCGGAAACAGGCTCCAGGCTCTGAGCCATCAGCCCAGAGCCTGACGCGGGGCTCGAACTCCCGGACCGCGAGATCGTGACCTGGCTGAAGTCGGACGCCGAACCGACTGCGCCACCCAGGCGCCCCTGCTCATAGGAATTCTGATGAAAATATTCATCAGTGGACAGAGAAGTGAACAGACTTTTAAATTTTTGGTACTATTTCTTGGCTTTATTATTAATACATTTTGCATTTGATTAAGAAGGTGGTAGGCAGGGTTGAGAATTTAGGATTTTTTAAAGCAATACCATGAAAGGATGAGGTGGATCTTCAAACCTCTATTAAAAAAAAAAAGGAGGAAGGAAAAAGGATATATCAAAATAACTTGCAAAAATGCCTCCATGTATGAATACCCACAATCCTATATTCACAAAGTAAAAAGTATTTTGAAGAGGCTCCACCATATATCAGTTGATCTCTGGAGAAAGAAGTCCAGAAAGGATATGGTTGCCCTCTGGTGTGTAGATTTATCCTTGAGGCTGAACTGGTTTGTATGCAAAGGCAGAGTTGGTAAAATGATGGAAGATCAGAATGGGAAAGGAGAGGAGAGAATTTGGAAATGTCACAAGGTGGTAAAGGGCCCATGGAAAACCTCAGCTAACATTTAAAACTGTGCATTTAAGTTAATATGCATGTAAAGGATAAGTTAACCAGTTAAAAAAGTCACAAAGAATTATGCAGTTTAGACATGTGGGGAACAGAGTGGAACTAATCCAATACTGAGCTCCAAGACAAACATGTGGCTACAAATGCAGTGTCCAAGAGCATGAGCACTGGAATCAGACACACTGACTCCAGCAGCTGTTGGATATGCAATCTTGTGCAAGTTGTTCAACCTTTTAAAAATCTCGATATACTTATCTATAAAATGGAGAGAATAACTTTGCCTACATTATGTGACTATTTTGAAAATTATATGTAATAACGCTTAGAAGAGTGTTCAGAGAATAGTAAGGCCTCAACAGAAGTTAGCTACTTTATTTCTATTATTATCTCTGGTCTCTACATTGGCCTCCGTATTGTTCTTGGCTCAAGCCATATATACTTCTGCCTTGGGGCATTTGCACAGTATGCTTCCTCTGCTTGTAATTTTTCCTTCTAGATGTCCCTGTAGCTCGCTGTCCAGATCCTTCACAATTTTGTACAAATGTCATCTGACCATCCTATTTAAAAATGCAAATAACATTCCATGCTCTTTTCTCATTCTTCTTCTTATTTTACTCTACCTTTTTCTCCACAGCAGTTATCACCTTCTAATGCTGTAGAGTCTACCTACCTACCTACCTATCTATCTATCCATCCACCCTTCATCCATCCATTCATCCATTCATCTTATTATCTATACATTATTTTCTTTTTACTAAAATGTAAGTCCACAAGGGTGTATTTTTATCTGATTATTTTTATTGACTTATGCCTAGTATCCAAAACAAAGCTGGAGCATAAAAGGGGCTTCCTAGAGTGTTATTAAGAGAAGGAGTGATGAACTTTGTCAAATAATGCTATCCTCAAAGTAAAATACTACTCCACTCTCTTTTCCTATTCCACTGGCTTTTGGGAAGTTAATTTTCCTTCGGGTTTGCTCTTGATGTTTATTTTAGCTATGCTGCACTTTTATCTTTCATCGGAAATTAAGCATATAATACGCTATTCACCCTCTAAATGACCATGCCATATTCACTCCTCTAGGAGGCTACCATCTTGCAAAAATCACTTATTGCATTTACTGAGCTTCTGAACTGATTACTAGGCAGAAATGGTTGTTGCTTTTCTATGGCAAGAGAATTCAGACAAGGAAACAGGAACCAATCTGTCCATTGCCACCCTTCTTTCACTGCCAAGATAATTCCAACTATCTAGCCCTAGAATTCAAGACAAAAGAAATACAGGGAAAACATATCTTTTTTAAAGGAATTTGAGATAGAGGAATACGTAGGGAAAGGGTGACAGAAAGGAATAAGATGTAATTATAATAAGGCAATAACAACTGCCAACCATTTTTAAACTACTTCCCAGGAACTATAGCTAACAATTAAAATACATTATTTTATTTAAAAATTCTCACACCAACCCTGCGATGAAGTACTATGGTTATGACTATTGTACAGATGAGGTGAAGCCTCGAGAGCTTAAATAACTATCTTAAAGTCACATGGCTGCAAGAGGCAGAGTCCAGATGCAAACCCTAAGCTCTCTAACCCCGGAACCTGTACCCAACCACTGTGCTGTCTTGAAGTTTATGGAGGATGAAAAGTATATATATATATATGTGTGTGTGTGTGTGTGTGTGTGTGTGTATTTTAATCAAATTTATTTATTTAAATTCAAGTTAGTTAAGATACAGTGTAGTATTGGTTTCAGGGGTAGAACCCAGTGATCCAGCACTTACATATGATTCCCAGTGCTCATCCCAGTGCTTTCCTTAATGCCCATCACCTATTTAGCCCATTCCCCTACCCACCTCCCCTCTAACAACCCCCAGTTTGTCCTCAGTTTTTAAGAGTCTCTTAGGGTTTGCCTCACTCTCTGTTTTTATCTCATTCCCCCCACCACCTTCCCCAATGTTCATCTGTTGTGTTTCTTAAATTCCACATATGAGTGAAATCATCTGTCTTTCTCTGACTTACTATGCTTAGCATAATACACTCTAGTTGCATACACATTGTTGCAAATGGCAAGATTTCATTCTTTTTTGATCGCTGAATAATATTCCATTGTGTGTATATACATATATATGTGTGTGTATATATATATACATATATATATATGTGTATATATATATACATATATATGTATACACACACACACATACACACACACACACACACACACATATATATATATATATATATATATATATATATATATATATACCACATCTTCTTTATCCATTCATCGGTCAGTGGACATTTGGGTTTTCTCCATACTTTGGTTATTGTCAATAGTGTTGCTATGAACATTGGGGGGCATGTGCCCCTTTGAATCAGCATTTTTGTATCCTTTGGATAAATACCTAGTAGTGCAATTGCTGGGTCATAGGATAGCTCTATTTTCATTTTAATTAAAAATTTTTTAATGTTTATTTGTTTTTCAGAGGGTGAGAGAGAGAGAGAGAGAGAGACTGAGCATGAGCGGGAGAGGTGCAGAGGGAGAGGGAGACCCAGAATCCGAAGCAGGCTGCAGGCTCTGAGCTGTCAGCACAGGGCCCAATGCAGGGCTTGAACTCGTGAGGTATGAGATCATGACCTGAGCCGAAGTTGGACACCCAACCGACTGAGCCACCCAGGCACCCCAGTAGTTCTATTTTTAATCTTTTGAGGAATCTCCATACTGTTTTCCAGAGTGGCTGCACCAGTTTGCATTCCCAACAGCAGTGCAAAAAGGTTCCCCTTTGTCTGCATCATTGCCAACATCTGTTGTTGCCTGAGTTGTTAATTTTAGCCATTCTGACAGGTGTAAGGTGATATCTCGTTGTAGTTTTGATTTGTATTTCCCTGATGATGAGTGATACTGGCATTTTTTCATGTGTCTATTAACCATCTGGATGTCTTTTTTGGAAAAGTGTCTGTTCATGTCTTTTGCCCATTTCTTCACTGGATTATTTGTTTTTTGGGTGTTGAGTTTGATAAGTTCTTTATAGATTTTGGATACTAACCCTTTCTCTGATATGCAATATTCATTGCAAACATCTTCTCCCATTCTGTCAGTTGCCTTTTAATTTTGTTGATTGTTTCCTTCGCTGTGAAGAAGCTTTTTATCTTGATGACGTCCCAACAGTTCATTTTTGCTTTTGTTTTCCTTGCCTCCTGAGACATGTCTAGTAAGAAGCTGCTGCAGCTGAGGTCAAAGAGATTGTTGCCTGTTTTCTCCTCTAGGATTTTTATTTACCCCGGCTATATCCTAAATAATCTATATTTCTTCATATTAGTCAGTGGATTTTGTTGCCCCAAGTTTTTTTTTCCTTTGATTTTCCAAATTTCCGTGAGGGAATAAACAGCCCAAAGAAATAATAACTCTAGGATTTTTGCTTTTTATAGTTCTGCTATTCACAAGCAGTTATTTTCTACAATTACAGGATGTTAGCAGCAGAAAGTCTTCCAAGATCATTTAGTCAAACTCATTTATTTTACATAAAAAAAAAAAGACCCAAAGCAGGAGAAGGGATTTCCCAAGGCTTCATAATTCTTACACTTGGGATAGTTTTTTTTTTAACTTTTTAATTAATCTCTTTATTGGGAAACATAACAATTCTATGCTGAAACATAAAGCAAAAGTAAGTATGATAGTTACTGAAGAGACATATAATCACTGGAACAAAAATAGAATAATTCCAGGACCTTCCCAAATACAACCTCACACCTCCTTCTTTAGGCAACCATTAACCTGACTTTTTAAAATTGTGGTAAAATATATGTAACATAAAATTTACTATTTTAACCATTTTTAAGGGTATAATTCAGTGACATTAAGTATATTCACACTGCTGTCCAAACAACAGCATTATCCATTTTCAGAGCTTTTTCATCACCCCAAACTGAAACTTTGTACTCATTAAACAATAACTCTTGGGATAGACTTGATTAGGAATTTCTCAAATTTTCTGAAGCTCTAGTCTTTCCAAAGATAAAAAGTTTTTAAAGCAACACAGTGATTTTTGCACTTATCAGTTGAAGGGAGAAATGTGGGAGTAGAAAATTTGAAGCTGCTTGAGGCTGTTTTTGTAGTTAGAGGGTTTTGAATATCTGTGGCAACCTTGAAATACAATTAAGGCTGAAACCGATACTGTTTTTATGTTGAAAAAAAAAAAGAGAAAACAATCTGAATGGCTCCCACTGGGACATGCCAATAAAATCCTTTTTCAGGAACTCTCTAGAATGAAAGCATATGCTGTACAACATACACTACTCTCAACTAAGGCTTACCCTTTGGGACCTAAGTTAGAGCCACAATCCCTTAGTAGTTGACTCCAAACAAACCAGAGCAACATATATTTTACAATTTAAAAATATAACTCTTGGGGCACCTGGGTGGCTCAGTCGGTTAAGCGTCCAACTTCAGTTCAGGTCATGATCTCATGGTTCATGAGTTCAAGCCCTGCATCAGGCTCTGTGCTGACAGCCCAGAGCCTGGAGTCTGCCTCAGATTCTGTGTCTCCCTCTCTGCCCTCCCCGCTTGGGTGCTCTCTCTCTCTCTCTTTCTCTCTCAAAAATAAATAAACATTAAAAATTAAAAAAAAAAACATAACTCTTAGCCCCAGATTCTCAACCTTTTATTGCTCTGAATGAAGGAATGGAATGTTCACACAAATCCCGCCCCCCCCAAATCTGAGTAGTTGTCATCACAGATAGTAATTGCTATTTTTCTTTTGCAAACCACATAAATAATGGAATCTTCTCTCCTACTTAGAGTCCAGGAGCAGAGAAAGGCCCAGTCAAGGAAGAAGTTAGTAGGAATTCCAGGAGGTGCAAGAGAAAAGATCACTCAAATGGAGGGAATGAGAATGGAGGTGCCAGGTAGAAGAGGGGCGGTAAAGCGAGGTGGACCCTGGCAGCAAACACCATGCTCCTCACACACCTATTTCTGCCAGAAAGTGTGCCTTTTAGGGGAAATCTAGTTATAGTGAATACCAAGGGCAGCTTGTAATCTGAATAGAATATCCAAGTGCATGATCGTATTCTTTTAATGCTATTTTTGTCTTAGATAAAACCACACACACATTCATATGAATACAAAGAATCAAGATACCAATCATGTTACCATGGCAACTTCATTCTGAAATATTTTCCTTCTGTATTAATTAAACCAAGGCTATAAACATAATAAAAAATGAAAGACCAAAGACAATTAAAGGCCATACCCATGTTAGCTTGACAGACTGTGTCCATGTGTTGTGCTATTCCAAAAAATGAAGCATTCCCTTCTCAGGAATCTGAGGACCCAATGATCTCTAGGCTGAAGTAGTTTGATTGCATTTGAATGCCTGAGGAAAATGGATATTCTGTTATATTTTAAAAGGAGTTTCAGTTGTTCTGTTTACCTACAGAAAATGCCCAGTTACCACTTTCTTCATTAGTACTAGTAAATCTCAATTTTTTGGAAATAAAGGTTCTCTCTACCAGGGTCCCCAGGACCCTCAATTTTAACCTTATTATCATTACTGAGTGACCATTTCTCCTATACCGTTCATGTTCTATCAGACTCCAAATATTGTTGCCTTTGCTTTTTGAAGATTCTTGCATCTGCTCTCCTTTTTTTACACTTTATAATTTCTTTTAACATTTATTCATTTTTGAGAGACTGAGAACGAGTGGGAAAGGGGCAGAAAGAGAGAGAGGGAGGAGACAGAATCTGAAGCAGCCTCCAGGCTCTGAGCTGTCAGCACAGAGCCCAACGTGGGGCTCGAACTCACAAACCATGAGATCATGACCTGAGCCGAAGTCCGACGCTCAACCGACTGAGCCACACAGGCACCCTGCATCTGCTCTCCTTTTTGTTCCCACTGCCATAGCCCTTCATTCATCAGACCCATGATAATCATATCCCGTTTTTCAATTCTTTATTTTTCAGTATTTATCAGACTTCTTCATTATTAGAGTTTTCTTTCCTTGGGAACAACAACCAATCCAAACCTATAATTGTATTTTCTTTCAGCCTTTCCATGTTTAAACATTTTTAAAAAATTATTTTTAGAGAGAGAGCATGAGTGAGGGAGAGGCAGAGGGAGGGAGGGGGAGAGAGAGAGAGAGAGAGAGAGAGAGAGAGAGAGAGAGAGAGAGAATCTTAAGCAGGCTCCATGTTCAGCATGGAGCCCAATGTAGGGCTCAACCCCATGACCCTGGGATCATGACCTGAGCTGAAATCAAGAGTCTAACGCTCAACCGACTGAGCCACTCAGGCATCCTAAGCCTTTCCATGTTTAAAGCTTGTTCTTTCCCGGCTAGCTCAGTTGGTAGAGTATGAGACTCTAAAACCTTATTCTTAAGCCAGTCTTCTCTAGCCTCCTCCATATTCCATCATTGATATCATCATCATCGTCGTCATCATCATCATCATCTTCATCATCATCATCACCTCTGTTATTAATTTTTTTCTTCATGTGACTCAGATTTTGGCTTTGAACTAACAAGGCATCAGTTTGGGAATATACTTTTCAAATTGGATATGGAGGAATTATAACCCAAAGCCTTTTTCCTGAGAAGAAATAAAAACTTATAACAAAAATTGAGTGCAACAGACGTGGCAGAAGGCATCTAATAGTTTTTGCAGGCAAAACTGTCAGCGTGTAAGTAACTCAAGAGCTAATAGAGATGATTCAGTGATATTTAAGAAGAACTCTGTGTCAGAATAAGGTCTACATGTTTGATTGTTTATTTTCTAGAGAGGGGGTGCAAGTAAACAAGCAGCAGAGGGGGGGGGGGGGGAAAAAGGAGAGAGAAAGACAGGAATGGGGCTCACCCAAAGTGGGGGTTGTGTTTACCTTAAGTGGGGCTGGAGTTCACCTGATGTGGGTGGGACTTGAACTCAGGAACCATGAAATCACACATGACCTGAGCTGAAGTCAGATGCTTAATGACTGAGCCTCCCAGATGCCCCAAGGTCTACATGTTTTTAAATTTAGGTTCAAATAATCTTCTCTAATTCATTGTTGTAGTCATGATCTTGACTTTGCAGTTTTCCTTACTTATTTCAAAGTCTTTCCAAACCAAATAAAGGCAAACCAAAGACTTTGCAAACCAAATAAAGGCAAAAGACATCTATGATACTATAATATGATTCATCAAGAATAGCAATTAAACCACCCTCCACATATTTGATGGTCAGGCTTTGAGGACTCTGGGGGCAGGTCTTTATTTTTTTGCATGCTGGGAGCTTTTGAAGTTTTTGACAGGTAATTGTTATTTCAAGAGGCAGACAAGTGCTAAATTTTGAATCCCATTATAGAAAATTCTCAATTCTCAACAATCAGATGATCATTTTCAAATATATAATCACTTTTTTTTACAAAGCAGCCAGAGTCATCTTTTTTAAAAAGTTTTTTAATGTCTGTTTATTTTTGAGAGAGAGAGAGAGAGACAAACAGTGAGCAGGGGAGAAGCAGAGAGAGAGGGAAACAGAATCCAAAGCAGGCTCCAGGCTCTGAGCTGTCCGCACAGAGTCCAATACGGGGCTCGAACCCATCAGCCGTGAGATCATGACCCGAGCCGAAGTGGATATTTAACTGACTAAGTCACCCAGGTGCCGCCAGATCTTTTTAATCTTTTAAAAACAGAAACATGCTCCTGTTATATCCTGTTTGAGTAAAGCATCAAGACCGAACTGGAATGCAGCACCCTCTCTACCACTTGCTGCCTCTTTCCCTCTGCTCTGGCTACTCTGGTCTTCTTTCATTTCTTCCAATGAGGCAGACCTTAGAGCTCTTGTACACTGATTCCTCTGGTCTAACTCTTGACCTGGTTAGTGTTTACTCAAACTCCAGGTCTCAGCTAAAACATTACTTCTTCAGGGGTGCCTGAGTGGCTCAGCAGTTTGAGCGTCAGACTTCAGCTCAGATCATGATCTTGCAGTTCATGAGTTCGAGCCCCGCATCAGGCTTACTGCTGTTTGTGCAGAGCCTGTTTCAGATCCTCTCTGCTCTCTCTCTCTCAAAAAAATAAACATTTAAAATAATTATAATAAAATAAGATAAAATATTACTTCCTCAAAAGGGTCTTCCCTGACACCTCCTTCCCCAATCCAAATTAATGCTCTGTATTTATATTGTCACATTATAGCTTGTACTCTTCCTTCAAATCCCTTAACACAAATCATACTTGTAGAATGTTGCACGATTCACTGAACAAAGTCTACTTCCTTGTATCATTCAGATTTTGTCAAAGAAATAGAACCACCCTAAATAATATCAAAAGTGAAATTTATTGTAGGGATTAGACCTTATGCAATTGTGGGTGCTGGTAAAGAAGTCTATGGAAGGCTGTTGCCTTGCCTCTGGTGGTGAGCCTGAAGTCTCCATAGACTCCACAGGTCTATAGGTTCAGCAATCAGGAAGAAACTCTAGGTATGAAATGGGGAGAGCAAGGACAAACAAGAAACCACGAGGACAACTGGAACCCATGTTCATCTCATACTACCTTTGTCTTAATCTGTTCAGGCTGCTATAATAAAATACCATAGATCAGGTAGCTTATGAGCAACAGAAATTTATTTCTCACAGTTCTGGAGGTTGGGAAGTCCAAGATCAAGGCACCAGCAGATTCAGTGTCTGCTGATCTGGTGAGAGCTCACTTCCTATTTCACAGATGTCATCTTATCTCTGTAACTTCACTTGTTGGAGGGGATGAGGGAGCTCCCTGGGTTCTCTTTTATACTAATTATCTCCCAAAGTTTCATCTCCAAAAACTATCCTGTAGGGGCTTAGGGTTCAACATATGAATTTTAAGGGGGAGACAAACATTCAGTCTATAGCAACGTCCAATCTTGAGAATGTGGAAAACGTGCCAAAGAAGTTGGTACTCTTTGCTGTGGTCATGCACCTATGTCTGCCCCAGGACTCAGAGAAGCTGAAGAAGGAGACCAGGCAGGAGCAGCAGGGGTGGCAAGAGCTGCGGGCTGGCTGCCCGATGACAAAGTGAGCCGGCGGGTCAGTGAGGATGGGCATGAATGCGGCAGTGCCTGTCATTACACCAGCTTTTAGAGCTGCTGCTTCCCATTCCTCTTCCCTTCCAAATCTTAAGATAATGTTTCTTGTGCCCAACACTAAACCAAAACCATACACGAAAGGAGGATTCTGAGAATCATGGTTTCAGTTTTAACTAAGTTGACACAGTACAAAACTACCCAATCCCTTATTAGTCTATAAGTTTCATGATACCAGGGAATATATGTTGTGTCCACCACTTAGAATAACTTTCAATACACAGTAAGTCCTGAATAAATGTTTTAACAAACAAATTTTATTCTTATCTGTGAACGACAGGAATTTGTTCATTAAAAAAAAATCATCGTTTGAATTACAACTTATTCAGGATTTAATTGTGGGTTGTAAATTGTAATTGTGAAATTAGCAAACTTTGAATATGATACTAATTTAGCGTGCATTTAATACACTTAACCACTGATAGTAGCCTAATAATTGGTACAAACAAATCTGTAACTACCTCAAATTATTTTTGGGTATGTAGGAAAGTAAAATTAATTAATTTTAAAATGTCATCACAGGCAAAAGGTGATATCCTTAATTATGACATGTGTACTTTTAAGAAATCAGAAAAAAAGTGACAATTCCTTAAAGCTTCTCAAGATGTAACTGATGGCAAAGAATGAGAGTAACTGCAGTCAACTCTTTAACACTCTATTTAAAATTAGCCTAAACTTCAACAATTGTGTTGAAATTTAGGAAACTTTGGTGCTATAGGGGATCAGAAAAACAGAAAGTAGCCACCCCTGTTTGAAGTTTTTCTGGTACCTTCCAAAGAACTGAGATATGAAAGACTGACTGCCTCTCTCAATTTGACTATTGAAATCCCCAAGGATCTGGACATTCCCACCCAAAGCTGGTCTTTGGCACACTTATCTTTGGTCTTAAAAAATCAATGTTTGAGGGGCACCTGGGTGGCTCAGTTGGTTAAGCAACTGACTTCAGCTCACGTCATGATCTCACGGTTCGTGGGTTTGAGCCCTGTGTCGGGCTCTATGCTGACAGCTTAGAGCCTGGAGCCTGCTTTGGATTCTGTGTCTCCCTCTCTCTCTGTCCCTCCCCTGCTGGTTCTCTGTCTCTCTCTGTCTCTCAAAAATAAATAAACATTAAAAAAAAAGTCAATGTTTGACAACACTTGGATGACAATTACTGCTTAATTGTGCTTTGGTTTATAGGATGCATTGAAGCCTGTGAATGTACAATTTGCCATGGATGAAAAGTAGGTGATGTTTATTTTAGTAACATTTGGTATTTAATTTTAGAAAACTCCTCTAATTTTTTATGATGTGCTAGTGCAGTGATTAAGGAGAAAAAGCAATCAGTGGGATTTATCCAGTTTTAAAGACTTCAAAGAAATACTTTGGCATGTCAGTTTAAGCAGGTAAAGAAACTTTAGTAAGAGTAGCCTTGGGGCGCCTGGGTGGCGCAGTCGGTTAAGCGTCCGACTTCAGCCAAGTCACGATCTCGCGGTCCGTGAGTTCGAGCCCCGCGTCGGGCTCTGGGCTGATGGCTCGGAGCCTGGAGCCTGTTTCCGATTCTGTGTCTCCCTCTCTCTCTCTGCCCCTCCCCCGTTCATGCTCTGTCTCTCTCTGTCCCAAAAATAAGTAAACGTTGAAAAAAAAATTAAAAAAAAAAAAGTAGCCTAGTTGAATTGTTATATCCTCATTAGGCAAATTCTAAACAGAGAAAGACCCTGGGCATCATCACGTTCAAATTGTGATTCATTTAATCTTTTTTTTTTTTCAACGTTTATTTATTTTTTTGGGACAGAGAGAGACAGAGCATGAACGGGGGAGGGGCAGAGAGAGAGGGAGACACAGAATCGGAAACAGGCTCCAGGCTCCAAGCCATCAGCCCAGAGCCTGACGCGGGGCTCGAACTCACGGACCGCGAGATCGTGACCTGGCTGAAGTCGGACGCTTAACCGACTGCGCCACCCAGGCGCCCCGTGATTCATTTAATCTTTAATCACTCATTAATTCTGCAAATAATTTTTAGAGTGTCTATTATATACTAAGCACAGGTTAGACCCTAGGCTTACAGCAATGTTAAACAGATAACATGCCTTGCCCTTATGGAACTTAAAGCTTAGTGGGTGATTCAATTAAAAAATAATTTCACAAATAACCATATAGTTATAATACAGGGTACAATGAGAAGGTTAACAAAGGGTAAAAATAAGTTTTGGGTTTTTTTAGGCTGGGGCTCAGAGAAGGGCTTCTTGAAGAAATAATAGTTTATTTGCTTTCTCAGACACTTAATACACCAAAGTGGCAAAACTAAATGAAAATGTTTTAATGGACAGAATGGGACTTTTGAAAAGGAATCATTAAAGTGGAAAATAATTTAAAAAGTAAAAAAAAAAGAGATAGAAATATATGATCCAGTAATTCCACTACTGGGTATTTACCCCCCCAAAAATGAAAACACTAATTCAAAAAGATACATGCACCCTCATGTTTATTGTAGCATTATTTACAATGGCCAAGGTATGGAAGCAACCAAAATGTTCACTGATTAGGTGAATGGATAAAGAACAGGTGGTAAACATACACAATGGAATATTACTCAGCCTTAAAAAAAATGAGATTTGCCATTTGCAACAATATGCATGGACCTAGAGGGTATTATGCTAAGTGAAATAAGTCCATCAGAGAAAGACAAATACTATATGATTTCACTCATGTGAAGTTTTGAAACAAAACAAATGAACAAAGAAAAAAGAGACAAACAAAACAACACTCGTAAATATAGAAAACAAAGTAGTGGTTGCCAAAGGGGAGATGGGTGGGAGGATGAAAGAAACAGATAAAAGGGATTAAGAGTATATTTACTGTGTGGAGCACTGAGCAATGAATAAAATTGTTGAATCACTATACTGTACACCTGAAACTAATATAATGCTGCATGTTAATTGTAAAATAACATGAAAATAAAAAAGAAAAGAAAATGTACATAAACTACAGGGCACCTGGGTGGCTCAGTTGGTTAAGCGTCTGACTCTTGATTTCGGCTCAGGTCATGATCTCACAGGTTTGTGAGTTTGAGCCTCACATCAGACTCCACACTGACAGTGCAGAGCCTGCTTGGGATTCTGTCTCTCCCTCTCTCTCTGCCCCTCCCCCACTTGCTCTATCAAAATAAATAAATAAACTTAAAAAATGTTTTTTAAAAAAATAAAATGTCTATAAGCTACAATCCACTAATTCTATATCTCACATATACTCTAGAAAAATCCTATGTGCAAAAAGTAAACATCAAGGATGTTCATGGAAGCAGTGTTAGTATTAGTGAATAAGAGGAAAAACCTTCATGCCCATCAACAAGGAAATAAATTAAATGTATTATATCTATACCATCAATACTCAGTGGCAATTAAAAAGATCTTTAACCTGTAAATATCAATATAAATAGATCAAAAACAATGCTGAAAAAGAAAAGCAAGATATTGATAAATATAATATGCTATATATATATATATATATATAAGCCATATACAAAAGAAAACAATCCTTCATGTATTGTTATGCATATCTGTTATATATGCTTAGCACTTAAAAACATAGGAATATTATATATGTGCAGAAATGTATATACACACATTTTATGTAGTGATATATACAACTACATGTAAATCTATTTGAGAATACACTGGAAGAAATTAGCACCTCAAACACATCAGAAGAGAGGGGTGTGGGGAACAGGAAGGGAATAACCATGGAAAATTTAAAGGAGACTGTCCTAGGGGCACCTGGGTGGCTCAGTCCCTTAGGTGTCCGACTTCAGCTTAGGTCATGATCTCACTGTTTGTGAGTTTGAACCCTGTGTCGGGGTCTGTGCTGACAGCTCAGAGATTGGAGCCTGCTTCGGATTCTGTGTCTCCCTCTCTCTCTGCCCCTCCCCAACTTGCACTCTGTCTCTCTCATAAATAAATAAATAAATAAATAAATAAATAAATAAATAGACTGACCCATATCTTTAGTTTGTTCGTTCTTTCTTTCTTTCTTTCTTTCTTTCTCTTTTTCTTTTCTTTCTTTTCTCTTTTCTTTTCTTTTCTTTCTTTCTTTCTTTCTTTCTTTCTTTCTTTCTTTCTTTCTTTCTTTCTTTCTTTCTTTCTTTCTTTCTTTCCTTTCTTTCTTTCCTTTCTTTCTTTCTCCCCAGGGATAGAATTTAGTGATTCATCACTTACATATAACACCCAGTGCTCATCCCAACCAGTGTCCTCCTTAATGCCCCTCGCCCCTTTAGTCCTTCCCCCACCCAACACCCCACCAGCAACCCTCAATTTGTTCTCTGTATTTAAAAGTTTCTTAATGGCTCCCTGTTTTTATATTATTTTTGCTCCCCTTCCACTATGCTCTGTTTCTTAAATTCCACATGAGTGAAATCATATGATACTTGTCTTTCTCTGACTGACTTATTTCACTTAGCATAATACACTCTAGTTCCATCCACATTGTTGCAAATGGCAAGATTTCATTCTTTTTGACCTCTGAGTAATATTCCATTATATATATATATATATATATATATATATATATATATATATATATATCTTCTTTATCCATTCATCAGTCAATGGACATTTCAGTTCTTTCCATACTTTGGTTATTGTCGATAGTGCTGCTATGAACACTGGGGTACATGTGCCCCTTCATTTTTTTTCCCTATATGAAATTTATTGTCAAATTGGTTTCCATACAACACCCAGTGCTCATCCCAAAAGGTGCCCTCCTCAATACCCATCACCCACCCTCCTCTCCCTCCCACCCCCCATCAACCCTCAGTTTGTTCTCAGTTTTTTTTTTTTAATTTTTTTTCAACGTTTTTTTATTTATTTTTGGGACAAAGAGAGACAGAGCATGAACGGGGTAGGGGCAGAGAGAGAGGGAGACACAGAATCGGAAACAGGCTCCAGGCTCTGAGCCATCAGCCCAGAGCCTGACGCGGGGCTCGAACTCACGGACCGTGAGATCGTGACCTGAGCTGAAGTCGGACGCTTAACCGACTGCGCCACCCAGGCGCCCCTGTTCTCAGTTTTTAACAGTCTCACATGTGCCCCTTCAAACCAGGGCAAATACCTAGTAGTGCAATTGCTGGGTTGTAGAGTAGTTCTATTTTTACTTTTTTGAGGAATCTTTATACTGTTTTGCAGAGTGCCTGCACCAGCTTGTAATCCCCCCAGCAGTGCAAAAGTGTTCCCCTTTATCCACATCCTTGCCAACATCTGTTGTTGCCTGAGTTTTTTTTTTAATTTTTTTTTAAGTTTATTTATTTTGAGAGAGAGCACAGGTGGAAGAGGGTCAGAGAGAAGGAGAGACAGAATCCTAAGCAGGCCTCTGCAACATCAGCACAGAGCCCGACGTGGGTCTTGTACTCACAAACTGTGAGATCATGACCTGAGCTGAGATCAAGAGTCGGACGATTAACAGACTGCACCACCCAGGTGCCCTGCCTGAGTTCTTAATTTTAGCCATTCTGACAGGTGTGAGGTGGTATCTCATGGTGGTTTTGATTTGTATTTCCACAATGATGAGTGATGTTGAGCATTTTTTCATGTGTATGTTAACCATCTGGGTGTCTTCTTTGGACAAGGGTCTATCCATGTCTTTTGCCCATTTCTTCACTGGATTATCTATATTTTGGGTGTTGAGTTTGATAAGTTCTTTAGAGATTTTGGATACTAACACTTTGATATGTCATTTACAAATATCTTCTCCCATTCATCGGTTGCCTTTTAGTTTTGCTGGTTGTTCCCTTCCCTGTGCAGAAGCTTTTCATCTTGATGAAGTCCCAGTAGTTAAGTTTTGCTTGTTTCCCTTGCATTGGAGACACGTCAAGTTAGAAGTTTCTGTGGCTGAGGTCAAAGAGATTGTTGCCTGTTTTCTCCTCCAGAATTTTGATGGCTTCCTGTCTTACGTTTAGGTCTTTGATCCATTTTTACTTCATTTTTGTATATGGTGTAAGAAAGTGGTCTGGTCTCATTCTTCTGCATGTTGCTGTCCAGTTTTCTCAACACCATTTGCTGAAGAGACTGTCTTTATTCCATCAGATAATCTTTTTTGCTTTGTTAAAGATTAGTTGGCCATATGTTTGTAGGTCCATTTCTGGGTTCTCTATTCTGTTCCCTTGATCTATCTTTCTGTTTTTGTGTCAGTACCATACTATCTTGATGATTACAGCCTTGTAATATAGCTTGAAGTCCGGAATTATGATGCCTCAAGCTTTGGTTTTCTTTTTCAGGATTGCTGTGGCTATTTGGGGTCTTTTCTGGTTCCATACAAATTTTAGGATTGTTTGTTCCAGCTCTCTGAAGAATGCTGATGTTATTTTGATGTGGATTGCATTGAATATGTAGGTGTGTTATTTTTTTAATTAACAAATACACAAAAGACTGAGAGTCAATGAGACAGAATATTAGCAATGTTTAAATCATAATGACCAAATAAGATATTTCCTGTATTACTATTTGTAATTTTTTTCTTTTGACTCTCAAAATTAAGCACAATTTAAAAAATGTACTTATAAATTCCTTTTCACACAACGTAAACAGGCAGGTCAAATGCTCAAAGTGTCTTTGGGATTTTCTTTTCTAAAGGTCTCTGATTAGAATAACCAGGCCATCTTTCCATTAGGTATGGAAAGAGAAATAGAAGAGAAAGTCCAAAGGTCATGTTCATTGTGGGAATTCCCCAAGTTCTGTTGACAGACCTGATCTCCATGGTGTGGGGGTGAAGTAGGAGAGAGGTGGGAGAAAGGTTATCCCTAGGGCTTCCTCCCTACATCCCTGCAGACTCCTTCATCTGGCAGCACATAGACATGAAGCATTAGTGAGCAGAAAGAGTAAATAAGAAATGAAGCAGGAGATGCCAGCTCCCTTGAGGCTTAGACAAGATGTTACTGATAAGAAATATTCATGCTAATTTCAAACTCTGAGCAACAATAGAATACTCCACCTAGCATCCATCATATATTCTTATAGGATTATGGAGCCTCTCACAGGCCAAGAGAAGATTGGGATACTTCTACTTTTTTGAGGCTTCAGTGTATTAAAAAATGATAACATTTAAAGATAAACTTACAATAATTGTTATAAGTATTTACATTAAAAATAATGCTGTTAAAACAAATTACAGTAAAATGTAAGTATGCTACTCATCACAACTACAAATTATGAAAACATATCAATTCAAAGTGCATTGTGGAAGTCTGTTCCAATGATGGGAACAAAAAACATAAAGGTCTACAATAAGTGTCTTTGTCTTTTAATACTGTTAGTATCTCTGTGACTGTATGTAATACTTCAATAGAAGACATTGCCAAAAATCTCCAATTGAGTCCTTTCATAAATAAGGGATCAGGCCTAAGTGCTCTTCTTGGGGTATCCCTCCCCTCTCTCCTTGTTTTAAGTTCTGCTCTTGGGGGATAACTTAGAGGAATGACTGTGTCTTATTACTTGAGAGGATAAGGAGGGCCAGAGCAGGACTTTAGCTAGACCAGTGGAGAAATTGCATTTACTACAAGTCAGTTGGATGGAATAGTCAAGTTCAGGAAGGATAAAGGATAAATAGTCAAGTTCAGGACATAAAGCAGGGAAGGGCAGGAAGGTGTTATAAGTATAGGCAGGTAAGATGCTTACAGCAGAGATGTGTGCCTGGTCTAACTGCCCTGCCCAGAGCCTGGTGACTCATGGAATGATGGTGGCATGTCTAATGTGTGGGTGGGCTAAACTTTAAAACACCTTCTCTCTGCAACTCATGGTCTAATCACTGTGTTTTATTCTCATATTTCCCTTTTTCTAAAGGCTTTACTTGTAAGTCTTAACAACAGTCATATTCACATTTTCTTCGAGAAATTGTTGAAAATGTGCCCAAGAACTGTAGTGCCTTTCCCAGTGACCCCTACACCAATGAAAACACATATATGGCCATCAAACTAAGCTTCTGACACAAAATTTGGGGAAGATAGCAGCAAAGATCAAGTAGTTAAATTAATAGAGGAGGGCCAAAAAAAGAGGGAAGGATTAAGGAATTGGGAGCTCTGGACAAATACAGACAAAATCCCAAGCTGCAGTGTGTGAACCGTGAGGATCTAGTTATAGGGCACCAGCACTTGAGGGTGGAGCTTAATATTCACCATATGTATTCTGAATGTTGTGGGCCTCATGTGCAGGTGGAGGAAACATACAATTCCTGTAATGCCCACATCTCTTAGGAACTCATCCAAAGCAGAAAATATATCACCAGGTCTATTGAAGGTGCTCTATTTTTTAAAGTATTATTAAAAGTATAATAAAACTTAAAATGTCAGAGCCTACAGGTACTATGTATGAGCATACTGTGAAATAATCTGGCCATAATGGCCAATTATGGTCATTTGTCATTTGACAATATTTGCCTCACCTGGAAACCCAGAATGGTGCACTATTGCTAAGAATGGAAGAGAAAAAGGCCCAGGGCATTCCATTCCCAAGAGATAGCTTACATAAGTTATAACATAAAGAAGGAGAATGAAAGCATAAGATGATTTTTAGTCTTGGCTTTCTACAAGGTCAAGAGAATTGGTGCATGCTACTTTGTTATTAGAAAGTGGAGAACATTCTCCTCCCAATTCCCCCAAGTGAGAAAGGGAAAGTTGCCACTGGATGCCATCCCTATATGGGGAGGCCTGTAACATCAAGGAAGAGAAAAGAAACCAAGTTATATTGCCAACATTTCAATTTGATGAACCTTTTGTTGTTAGCTCTTTCTAACTTGGGGAGATGGGACAGAGGAGGAAAGTGGGAGAGAGAATAAGGGGAAGACCCTCTAGAGATTTGGAAGAGAGAAAGTTCATCTGCAAAAGTGGAAACCAATGTGAACTACATATGCTTAAAATTTAATACAACTTTCCAAAGAGAGTAAAGCAACTGTGATGAAAACAAAACAAAAAAGCAAAATATTTAAATTAATTTAGACCATGGTAAGAAAAAGGTTTCCCTTGACCTTTGGCTAAAAAGTCCTTAAAGCGGGGGCGGGGGGCAGTCCAAAAGGAAGGCTATTTTTCAGGGAGTTTGCTGTGAAGAGTTAGCTGCTAGTCAGATTTTAACAGAAAAATCCCCCCAAATTTCTGAAGTTTCTCCCTCCATGTCATTTTGGGTTGTTGTCATCAAACACAACAAAACCTTGGTACATATGTAATAACTACAAAAAAATTTCAGAAAAAGTACTTAAAAATTCCCTTGTGTTCCTCAAAAAGTTAAAAATAGAACTACCCTATGATCCAGCAATTGCACTACCACATATTTACCCAAAGGATACAAAAATACTGATTCGAAGGAACATAAGCACCATGATGTTTATAGCAGCATTATTAACAATAGGCAAATTATGGAAAGAGCCCAAATGTCCACTGACTGATTAATGGATAAAGAAGACAACGTGGTGTGTATATATATATATATATATATATATATATATATATATATATACAATGGAATGTTGCTTAGCTATAAAAAAAGAATGAAATCTTGCCATTTGCAATGAGGTGGATAGAGCTAAGGGTGTATTAATCTAAGCAAAATAAGCCAGTCAGAGAAAGACAAATACTATGATTTCACTCATAGGTGGAATTTAAGAAATGAAACAGAAAACGTAGGGGAAAAAAAGAGAGAAGCAAACCGTAAACTATAGAGAACAAACTGAGGGTTGCTGGAGTGTGGTGGGTGAGGGGATGGGATAAATGGGTGATGGGGATTAAGGAGGGTACTTGTGATGAGCACTGGATGTTATATGTGAGTGATGAATCACTAACTTCTACTCCTGAAACTAATATTACACTATACGTTAACTAACTGGGATTTAAATAAAAACGTGAAACAAATTTTTAAAATTCCCTCTTATAATTCTCAATTGGTGAGTTGAAAATTCAATTTAAAGGATCGATAAAAATGAAATCACCCCCAAACACTCACCCACTATCAGGAAGAACTGGTTAACCACAGCTTTAGAATTTGGTTGGCATTTTCAGTAAGTCAGTGCTAAAAAAGAACCCCACGTTTACAACAAAAGAAGATCCAAAGACACCGCAACATGGCTTTGGAACGTTTGCATCCAAGGTGCTCCAGACAGGACAGCACTTGGCTGCTGGCCTAGCCCTGCACAGAGTCCAGCCGAGATATTTTCAGGGTGGCTTTTCCCCACTCCCAAGGGCTCTGTGTCAGGGTCTTCAACATGAAAGCAGACTGGGGGGGGATAGCTTTGAGGCAAGAATTTAAAATGGCTGAAAGGGACTTTTCAGATTAATCAGTGTGAAAAGGTCTGAGACCATTTTCATCCATTAATTTATTCATTTCTATTTTTTTTAAACCTCATAAGCAAAAAATGAAAGCAAATAAAACCCAATGATAGTAAAAGATTTAATTTTTTTACCTAAGATGATTTTTTTTAATTAAGAAAGATGTTTCAAAGAGCTTTGGTTAAAAAAAAAATTCCTGAGATCACCTGATCTTTTATGAAGTCTACACATTTGTTTTTATGAGGCCATGAGACTGTGTTATTTTGAAATCACTAAATTCCAAAAATTCTTATGGAAATTCTCCATTCTCAATCCAAAGTGACTGTGGACAGAAAGGAAGTGGATGTGATAAAATATAAACACATTGCTGAAATTCAAATTCAAGGAGAATTCCATCTAGAGGAGACTGTAGAAATCAATGAGACCAGTGGTTCTCAAATCTGGTTGTGCAACAGAATCACCTGTTTCATGTTGTTCCAGTTTTATTTCAACTCAGCTTTCTTAAAATACATCTTTGAGTATTTCTTCTATTTCAATCTTCGCATCTATTCCTTCCATTTTACCACCGCCAAATCAGCCATTGGAATACCTATACTACTTACGATTGTTTTTCATTCTCTATCCTGTTTGGGATCAACAGTTCTCTTACCTCTCTATCTTTTCATGTGAACATCTACAGTTTTTCAAGACTTTCCTCCACTTCATGGATTCTAATGCTATAATACTCATTGTTTCTTTCTTTAATGTTTATTTATTTGTTAGAGAAAGAGAGAGAGGGTGCAAGTAAGGGAGAGGGGCAGAGGGAGAGAGACTAACAGAGAGAGAGAGGGAGAGAGAGAGAATCCCAAGCAGGCTCCACGCTCAGCACAGAACCCAATGTGGGGCTCAATCCCACAACTCTGGGATCATGACCTGAGCTGAAAACAAGAGTCCAATGCTCAACCAACTGAGGCACCCAGGAGCCCCGGTACTTATTGTTTCTAATGCAAAATGTAATTAATAACAATCTATACTGGTTTTTATTATATTTTAAGGTTAATATATTTATTATAAAATAATTTAAAATATTAAAATTTCTTAAATATAAATACTAGATAATTTACAGAAAGGGACACATGTAAGAAAATGTTCAAAGAAATGGAAAATTATTTACATATTGTTTTCTTGTGTATCAAAATAGCAATGTGTGATGCTTAATGAAATGAAATAGGCACTCTTTGGAATTTTATGTAGCACAATAGATTATCATCACTCTTTGAAATATAATTTGACAATATATACCAGAAGACTTAAATACATCATTTCCAAAACCTAGCACTCATCATCAAAGGGGAAAAAAAGTCAGCCATCTCATCCTTCCTTTATAAATTTCTGCTCCTTTGTCCTAATAGCCATGACTTTGTGTATCCCATTAGAATTCCAAGAAATGTTTTATGACTTTTTCTAGTTTATATATTATAACACTTTTGGAGGTTTGTGTATCTTCTGAGTTTTCATCAAGGAAGAGTCCCGATTTTCACAGGTTGCAAAATGAGGATCAGAATAGTACCTACTTCACAGCATGATGTAAATCAAGTTAACTTTTATGTGGAAGGCTGGAGTTTGACTAGCTGGTTGGAAGATTTCTGTCAGTTTACTCTATAATTGGAGTCCAAGTTCTTGATTGTCTCTGAGGCTGGTATGATAGAGCAATAGTGTGTTTCCCAAATTTCCTCACATTGCAGGGAAAAGTCATCAGGACAAATCATATTCTGAGCATGCTCTGCCACTGCCTGGGAGCATGATGGTGGCATTGTGTAAAGGAGAAAATGGGGGCAGGCACCTGGGTGGCTCAGTCAGTTGAGCATCCAACTCTTGATTTTTGTTCAAGTCATGATCCCAGGGTCATGGAATCAAGCCCTATATGAGGCTCTGCACTGAGCATGGAGACTGCCTAAGATTCTCTCTCTCTCTCTCTCTCTCTCTCTCTCTCTCTCTCTCTCTCTCTCTCTCTCTTTCCTTCTCTCTTTCTTTCTGCCTCTGCAACTGTTCCCATCTCTCCTGCTCTCTCTCTCTCTAAACTAAAAAAGAGAGAGAGGAAAAAAAAATGGAGGAGGAACAAAGCATAAAGGCTATGGCTTTAAGAGGAGATATTTCCCTGTTTTTGCAAGGGATGCCAGTATCAAAACGCAAATAGCATTGTTGGTGGAAATGCAAACTGAACTGGTGCAGCTACTCTGGAAAACAGTGTGGAGGTTCTTCAGAAAGTTAAAGATAGAAATACCCTGTGACCCAGTAATTACACTACCAGGTATTTGTCCAAAGGATACTAAAATACTGATTTGAAGACACATGTACCTCAATGCTTATAGCAGCATTATCAACAATAGCCAAATTATGGAAAGAGTCTAAATGTCCACTGACTGATGAATGGATAAAGAAGATGTGGTGTGTGTGTGTGTGTGTGTGTGTGTGTGTATGTGTGTATACACACACATACACACACACACATATATATAACAGAATATTGCTCAGCCATCAAAAAGAATGAAATCTTGCCATTTGCAATGACGTGGATGATACTACAGTGTATTATGCTAAGCAAATAAATCACAGAAATACAAATACCAGATGATTTCACCCATATCTGGAATTTAAGAAATGAAACAGATGAACATAGGAGAAGGGAAGGAAAAATAAAATAAGATAAAAACAGAGACGGAAGGGGCGCCTGGGTGGCTCAGTCGGTTAAGCGTCCGACTTCAGCTCAGGTCATGATCTCACGGTCCGTGAGTTTGAGCCCCGCGTTGGGCTCTGGGCTGATGGCTCAGAGCCTGGAGACTGTTTCGGATTCTGTGTCTCCCTCTCTCCCTGCCCCTTCCCCGTTCATGGTCTGTCTCTCTCTGTCTCAAAAATAAACGTTAAAAAAAAATTAAAAAAAAAACAGAGACGGAAGCAAACCATAAAAGACTCTTAAATACAGAGAACAAAGTGAGGGTTGCAGGAGGGGAGGTGGGGGGATGGGCTAAATGGGTGATGGGCATTAAGGAGGGCACTTGTGATGAGCACTGGGTGTTATATGTAAGTGATGAATCACTAAATTCTACTCCTGAAACCAATACTACAGTGTATGTTAACTAACTTGAATTTAAATAAAATATCGGAAGAAAAAAAGGCAAGTAGCAGCTAAATGAGACTGGAGAAGTTACCCTGCTATTTGGGGGCTGTGTACATCATCCTAGGGAAGAAGGTGCTCCTGAACTGTGAACTTAGCTGTCTTCCATACACCGTCTCAATTTTTTGGCCTTAATTGTCCTACTTCATGGGCTCTTTCTAGCATTCTTGGTCAGGGCAGATTTGCCCCATCACAAAGGGCCTGTGATGACACACTGTTCCTTTCCATCTGTGTCAAGTCAGCACCTTTTAACTTAGTTCAGTTAGCACAGGGTTGGAATTTTTTGAAAGAAACTTGAATTGGCAATCAGAAGGAAAAAAAACCTAATGAAATAAAAGCGTAGAGAACGGGCCGGTTTATAGAGTTTCTATAAAAATTTCTCTCCCTCTCGACTTCCTTTCTTCCTTTCTTTTCCTTAGTTTTTTTCCCCTTTTTTATTTTCTTCTTGAGTACTACCATGCTGCTCCATGGGAAGTCAAGGATAAATAAGAGGCTTGACAGGGGCGCCTGGGTGGCTCAGTTGGTTAAGTGTCCGACTTCAGCTCACATCATGATCTCACGGTTTGTGGATTTCAGCCTCGCATTAGGCTTTCTGCTGTCAGCATGGAGCATGGAGCCTGCTTCAGATTCTGTGTCTCCCTCTCTCTGCCCCTCCCTTGCTGTGCTCTCTCTCTCTCTCTCTCTCAAAAATAAACATTAAAAAAAAGTAAGTAAGAGGCTTGACTCTCTTCCCACCAAACCCTAGAGCCATTTAGAGCTTCAATCCTAGGTATGCCACACCTCATTTCCACTCATTTTAGTCTTAGTCCCTCTTTGAGGTTCTCAGTATCTCTTCAACCTTACTTTCCAGTGACATTTGTGGTCGCTCAGCAATGTACTTGCATTACTCCTAACTGCCACCAGGTGGTGTCTAATGCTGGCTCACATAGTTTACATATATTATTTATTTTAAATAAGTTTATGATGAAGTCAACTTTGTTTTCACCATAAAAATGTACCCTTCAAATAAAATTTAAAGTGTTTCATCGTTCACTGACTGCCAGATCTTGCATCATCACAACACTTGTATCATGCTTTACCACTGACAAAGTGTGTGCACATTCTTTTCACGTTTCTTCTAACAGTTCTTTAAGGCAGTACGGCAGGTGTTTTTATTTGTCACACCTTACAGATGACAGGGTAGATTACGTGGGCCAAGGTCACACAGTTACTAAGCAGTAGAATAGGGATATAAGGCCTGGTTGAATTCAAGCAACTTGTTTAACACTGTGCTGTAATGGCATGAATAAAGAAGAAACACCAGGTACAGGTTTTAAAGCTTGAGTATTTTACATCTTCACTCAATTATCATCCTCCTTATTGCTTTTAGGAAACTGTTGAGGTTATGTTCTGGGTGTGGCACCTGCATTTTCCAGCATTCTATGGCTGAGCCCCACATAGCATCCACCTGTCTACTTTGCAGCTTTAGATGAAATGTTAATTGCTGTCATAATCTTCAGTTTCTCTGAGTTCAATACTTTCTTTTTTGTCTTATTTTGTACAATGAGAGGTTGCCCTTCCGCCTTTATTTCCTTGAACAATAAGGATCCCTAAACACAACACATATGTCAAATGATATGTTAGCACATGATTGTTTCTTCCTCAGGAAAGAAAAAAAATTCCCTAGTAACCAAGTTGCTATGTTCTCTTCAGAAGCTCAGCTATTGTCACTGAATGCTCAGATCTATCTTTTCTTCTTAAAGGATCCAAACTGATATTTTCTTTATCGGCAATCTTATGACAATTTAAAAATAATTTTGAAAAGCGGTTAAACTGTGATTTCCTTATGACCGTCCACTCATGGATTAACTCACGGCATGCCAGTAAGATTATAAATGCATTTTTTAAAAATGGTAGTCATAGAAATGTTTGTTTATTGATCACTCCCTGGTTAACAGACATTCTGCTAACCATTTAAATTTTTTGAAGCTTATTTCATCTTCACAAGAACGTTATGTAGTAGATAGCTTTATTATTTTTTTTATGGAGAAAAAAATGATGCTTAGAATTAGCCAGCGGGACTGAGTTTAGGTGATCCCAATTTAGTCGGCATCATCCAAAGCATCACAGTCAGGGGCTAGTGAAACATTGCCTTCTGCCTTCCATCAGGCCTAATCAGGCTATCGACGCTGGCCATATCAACATCATAGACCTTCTTCACAACTTGTTTGATCTGGCACTTGTTGGCCTTGACAACCGTGATGAAAACGTGTGCTGCTGTCTTCTGTCTTCTTCATGGTGGTCAGGGGAGCTTGGTGGCAGAGTGGTCACACTTGCTTCTCCTGCAGGCACTCTAATGAAGATATTTGGGCTGCCTTTGGAGCTACAGTTTCTTGGGCTGCCTGAAGATGGGTGAGGTGCTGACCTTCTACGTGTGTGTGTGTGTGTGTGTGTGTGTGTGTGTGTGTGTGTGTGTGCTGTAGCACAGAGCCTGACGCAGGGCTCAAACCCACAAACTGCAAGATCATGACCTGAGCTGAAGTCGGATGCTTAACCGACTGAGCTACCCAGGCATCCCATGGCACCATCATCTTGAAAAGTAGTTGATAACTTTATTATCTGCATTTACCAGGTAAAGAAACTGAGGCTTAGAGAAATTAAAAAGCCTAAATTCAGAGTAAGCAATGCAGCTGGGATTTAAACCTGGATCTGCCAGAACACAGATCTCAGGCCTCCTGACTTCATGTGTGCTCATCTTCAGGCTTCTTGGGCTTGAACATAAGTCCACCTGATTCTTTATTCTTCTAACTAATTGATAAACATCCCTATCACACTCCTTTGTTTTTCCAACAATCGCCACTCCACCTTTGAATACTACTTATAAGAGAGAAAATCTGTAAAGGTGACTCAGGGGAAGTGGAGTCTAATGGATTCATGCTAATGATTTTGCTCTATAATTCTGGGCTTTTAGAGAGTTTTGATGTCAGAAATTTATTCTCCATATTCTCATAATCTTAGGATGTAGGTGAGGGAAGATGCCTCATGAAAAAAAGAAACCTTTGTCCATTAGCCATCATTCCCCATTTGCTGCTCACTAACTTAAGAATGAAAAGGGAGTTATCAGGATACAGTATAGTTCACAGAGTCTCGTGAAAAGCTGAACAACCAGGCCTCAGGAAAGGCAGGAAATAAAAGATCCCTGGGAATCTGAGAAGAAAAAGTGGATGGACTTTTTCTCCACAGTGTTGCCAACTGATGGTTCAGTATCTCAGATTCCCTGTGTGTTTCTGCTTATGTATCAAATTCCAGAGAAAGAAACAAAATGGTCCAGATTGGCCTCCCTCTAACTGTATATATACATGCATATTCCTCTAACTGTGACTGTTAGAAGACCTCTAGTCAAGGGGGTTAGTCAGGAAAAAACAATTAACAAACAAACTATAACAAAAAACCCAGAAGTCTAACACGTTGGCCTAGGAGAAGCCGTTTCAGAAAGACTCCATATTGTATCAGGGAGTGAATGGGAAGCAAGAAACTACAGACGATATATGAAGCCTTAGCCTTTCAACAAGTCTGCACAAAGGGAACAAGATGTAAACTGACAGTGTGTGGGGGTAGGAGTAGGAAAGGCTTTTGTGAGTATGGTACCCTTAAACATCTTCGTGGGCTGAGAGACTTGATAGACAAAAATAAAGGTAATTAATGGAGCAAGTTATAAAAGAAGGTAGGTAAAACTGGTGGTATTAGAAGTACAGGAGGAGAGCTTAGCTTTTAAAAGTAGGAACTTAGCTTTGCAACACTATTCTAAATACAGAGAGGTTTTGCAGGGTGAGGGAAACAAAATATTTTCTAACTGATGGCCTCTGTTTCTCAGTGAAATATAAGACAGAGTGATCTGCAGATTGAGAGGTCTAGGGAGTAAGGACTTAACATGGGTACTGAATGTCTATGGCACTTGCTACCAGGTCTAGTTCAGTAAGACAGCAGGGCAAGGGAGAAGTTCGGCCAACCTTGAAACCATTGCTCATTTTCCCATTTTCCTCCCATTGCCTGCTTTTTTTGGGGGCGGGGCATTTTAATGCTTATTGGTCACTCTCCCAAAAGGCGAAAGCAATGGGAAGCCAAATGTGCAGGTCACCCTGAATGACCACACTTTAAAATTTCTGCTTGAGATTTGGTGGAGGTGGAGGATGGAATGGGGACAGCAATAGGTTGTTAGGTTATCACTGGACTTCCATCATCCATGCTTCTCCATCATTATTCCTAGTCCATAGATGTTGGTTAGCTTACCACTCTCTGGGACTTGGAGCCCCTGGTTCAGAGGACGAGACAAGAGTGTGGCACATTCCCCCAGGCGTAACCGTATCACACAAGGGTACGCCAGGTTGGCAGTGTTGGTATTGACAAGGAAGGCAGTTTATCCCACTCCAAGGCAGAGTTGTCATAACAGCCAGACAAAAATGGCATAAAGACCATCTGATCCTCTCTACGGCAAAGGACATCCTTGGCAAGACAAAAGATCTGTTGATTTAAGCCAGGTGATCCTGCATGAGATGTGAAACTACATCTGCCCCCTTTTAGTCCTTTAAAACTGAGTCTCCACTCTTGGCTTTAGGATGACTCAAATCAAAACATCACAGACCTTGTAGACAACACAGCCAAAAGACAAAGCATCATTGAGATTGCACTCTGATGGGAGAAGCCATTAGATGATATAGGAATTAGATTAGTAGGAATTAGATTAGACAGACCTGAGTTAGAACCCCTATCCCACAACTTCCTGTGTGTCCTTGAGAAAATTACTTATTCTCTAAGATTCTATTTCTTCATAAATGAAAGAGTAATTTTATGATTAAATTAAATATGTGGACGAAAGCAGTCTATAGCCAGCTTGGCACATATGATGTATATAACAAGTGTTTGAAAAAATGGATTATGATACCGAGTTTGATTAAAAGTTGCAGGTGGGGGTCACTTTTAGAATCAACTAAAAGATTCCTGCTAAATTCTTCCGTGGATACAATGTAATACAAATTCAAAGTACAAAGGAGTTAGCCTCTGTATCAGAAAAACACAGCAGCAGCAACAACAAAAATCACAAACAACAAACAAATAAACAAAAAACCAACAGGCTCCTAGCAATTCATAAAAAACAGGTCTATTCTCCCAAAGACTGAGAATGAGATTCAAATTGACGACATGAATTGTTTGATAAAGCAATGAAAGTAAATCTAAAAAATATGTAAATGCGTCCATCAAACACCACACCACATTGATTGCATCAAACCACTGTTAACAAACCCTCTACGTCAACACCATTCCTGTCCTTTCCACTCTTCATTCTCTACTGACTCCCCATAAAACTTGGCTCCATTGAATTTGGATTCCTTATCTGTGCTGTTTTCCCAGTCCTTCATTCTAGCTCGTGTCACATTCCATTTATCTAGAATTCCTTTTCCCATCCCTATGCATAACCCTACCAATTTTCTCATCCTTCAAGACTTGACCAAATCTCACCTACTGTGTAAAAGCCTTCCTTGTCCATGTTCTTTCAGAATGACTATTCTCTGCTCCAAAATCCCAGGGTACTTCTCTTTTATAGAACAAATTTGTCCAGCCTGTGGGCATTTGTCATTCTTGTGGCTGCTCAGCATCTGAATCCTTTTCCTATGTTTGGAGGAAGCAGAGCCTGCCTCCCACTACAGAAGCTGAAGATACTTGTACTCTTTCCAAGCTTCCTTCCCAGTTAAGCTAAGGACCCATGATGGAGGCCAAGCCAATCGGATGCCCTCACTGCACTTTGCAGTGGAAGTCAGTGGTGTGAAGAAGCAGTGGAGGGTGATGCCTGTGGAGACAGCTGTGTTCCATTTTCCCAGGTCGGTGATGACAGCAATTCCAGCAGCAGTGGCTGCAGCATGCATTGTTGTCTGTGTCCTGTGGTGACAGTGGCACGGTCTTTACCAGACTAGCTTTATGACACGATTTGGACATTGTTC